>NW_024067496.1:0-25205 GCF_015039405.1 Cantharellus anzutake
GTATGTTTGGACCCTCTCTATATGGGAGCCAATACTGCTGGACGATCTGATGATCAGGATGAAGGGGTACTGGGGGACGAAGTGGGGATGGAGGGAGATTGCACGTGCACGTGGTGCTGGTGGAGGAGAGGGGAAGCGGCGGCCAAGTGATTGGGCACGACTTGCGATACCACCTCTAGGACCCTGTTGTAGCCCATGCTCTCCTTGGCCTGGTAAAGATTGACTGAACATGCCTGCTCGACCACGGGCCCTTCCACGGGGCCTTCCACGGGGTGTTCCACGCATTAAGTGGCCGATGAGGGGGCAATTGATTGTAGGCTTGCAAGCGTTCCAGAGCTGCAGCATCTCCCTGATTGATGCGATCCAATGCTTGTGCCCATCGATCATGTGGAAGAGGCTGAGGGGGCTGTTGGTGAGCAGGAGCACGCCGTGCAGTTGGAGAATGGAGGCGGCGTTCATCACGACTTTCTGAGCGGTGGGCACGTCGAAAAGTTTCACTTGGTGTTCGTTGTGTTCGTACTTCAGGCCGTGATTGTCTTTCATCAGCCCTAAAGATTGGGCATGAAACACTGTTGATGATTGAGTTTAAGTGGGAATCTCACATTGTGATCACAGTTTCCCAAGATTTTGCAAGATTTCCCCCAGAAGTGGCAACAGAGTGTTGAGTTGCTCAATATCAGAGATATCCCAAGTGTTATAGTTAACAGGGGTCACAGAAAGCACAGAGAGAGAGGGGAGAGGGAGAGAGAGAGAGTTGATCCGATCACCGATCAAAGTCACATGACTTGTTCCATTGAATTGAAAAGCTGGCAAAGTAGATAATTGCTATATCTCGCTTGATACTGGACCAAATGTCCTGAAATTTGAACCATTTATATATATTAACGCAAGCATTAATATTTTTACATATTTTTAAGACATCTGTGAGGGTTGGAGGCGTTTCCCACGCACAGATCATCCGCGGAGCTGACACTGGATTTGTATCTCTGTCAGTTCTTGACCGTTTCTCGTCGGGTTTTTTGCAATGGGCCCGTATTAACTCCTTTCCATTTATTATTGTTAGTGCAAGTCGTGAATCGGCGTGTATGAGGAAGTAGCACGATTTTTCCACAAATAAACCATGTACATTAGTATCTCTGTCAATTCATTCGTTTTTCGTCGGGTTTCTTTTGATGGGCTCGGACCACCTCCCTGGTCATTTTCTATCATTGGTGCAAGCCGCGAATGAGCGCGTATGAGGCGGTAGGACATGTTTTTACATTTTTTCACAAAAAAACCATGTACATTCGTATCTCAGTCAATTATCATTCGTTTTTCGTCGTTCTTTTTGTACATGCTTGTACAACGCCCTCTTTTTTATATTATTGGCGCACATCGCGAATGAGGGTGTATGAGGCGGTGGGATGTTTTTTCACATTTTTTCACACAAAAACACATGTACATTCGTATCTCTGTCAAATCTTGTTCGTTTTTCGTCAAGTTTTTTTCAATGAGCTCGTCAAACAGCCTCTCTATACCGTATTATTAACTTTAGTCATCAAACAGCTGTATGAGGCCGTGGACACTTTTCCCACACTCAAAACACGCGCTGGGATGGGCCACACCCCATATCTCTCTCAGTTTTCAACCATTTTGCATGGGGTCTTTTGCAATGGGTTCATGCCAACGTCCTCTCCATTCGTTATTATTGTCACACCACAGGTTATCCAGCGCAATGGCAAGATGCCACCAACAGGCTTGAGCGCGGGAAAAGCTTATATAATTAACTCTCAAACAATACATTCAACCTGACTTAAGTACTAGAGACCTTTAACCCGTGGGGTGCTCGTTCCTCGCACACCCACGCGTTTAGCGGTCTCTAGCTCCTGCGGAGGGCATCGGGCTGCGCCCGAACCCCCCTGGGGCGTTGCCCCAGACCCATTGGGGCTCCGCCCCATGCAACGACATCCTTGTTATTATTGTTCCCCTTGTGCTAAAGAAATAATAAGATATATGGTAATTATTTATGCACCAAGGGGCCAGCCCCTAGAACCCTGCTCCTGCAGAGAGCCATTGGGGCGTTGCCCCAAGCCCCACTCCTGCGGAGAGCCTGGGGCTGCGCCCCAAACCCCCTGGATATATTTGATTATTTTTTACACCAAGGGGCCAGCCCTTGAACCCCTGCTCCTGCGGAGGGCCATCAGGGCCTTGCCCCGAACCCCACTCCTGCAGAGAGCCTTGGGGCTGCGCCCCAAACCCCGCTCCACCAATCATACACAGGAATGAGAAATGCCTTTCCCCCTCTTGGCAATGCAGTGGAGTGAGGCCCTTTTATTTGTTGTTTTCCTTTATTTCCTCACCATTTCTGCAAACCCACCACCCCAACCAATCAAATTTTGTCTGTAATTCCTTTGTAAGTTTGTAAAACAGTGTTCCCATGTTACCATGAATTTTTTGGATTTTATTTTATAGAGAGCACCTGGCTTTTATTTTTCTATCTTGTTATTCTATGTTGTCCCATGTTGCCGTGAATTTTCTGGATTTTATTTTATATAAAACTTATTTTCCTTTGTTGTCCCACATTGCCGCAATTTTTTCAGATTTTATTTTATTCAGGACACCTTGGTTTTATTTTTTTTGGATGTTTCTGCTTCATGTTGTGCCATGTTGCCGTGAATTTTCTCAAATTTTTACCTTATATGGAACCCTTCATTTGATTCTGCTCCACATTTTAATTATACAATTTTATTTACCTATTTATTTTACATGCTAATAGCGAAATACAAAGAAAAAGGGAGAATACAACCATTTATTGTAGGCACCAATTTCGAAAACATAACCAAACATGACTAATACAACACCACTATTATTATCTAATTGTATTTGCTAATTAGCGAAAAACAACAAAAAAAATAACTAACACAACAATACTATCATTACTTATTAATAACTAATTAGTGAAAACAACCAAAAAAAAATTACTGATACAACAACAAACAACTACTATTTTTATTATTTTATTACTATTTACGGTTATTATGACCTATTTTATCTACTTTTATTTATTTACCTATCTACCTATTTTATCTATTTATCTATCTATTTTATCTATTTTACATGCCAAAGTCACATGGGAACAAAAAAGAATTGCTCCCATGGGGGGTGTAAACCGGTTTTGAGTGGGGTATTAGTACTTTTTCGCATATGTCTGTGCGCGAAAAAAGTTGTGGGAGGTTACGCTCAATTGCTCACGTGAATTTCCTCAAACTAAACATATACACGTGATTCTTTACATAAATCTATCATATCTCTGTCAGTTCTCATCCGTTTCTGGTCGGGTTTTTTTCAATGGGCGCGTCTTGATGTCCTCTACATGTTGTATTATTAGTCCGACTCGTCGTTCGGCGATCCCGAGGAGACTATGGCGATTTTCTTATTTCCCACACAAAACTGTATGGTATTATTCTTATATCTCGCTTAATACCTTACCAAATGTTTTATAAATTTGCGTACTAATTTATATATTATCAACGCAAGTTTTTAACATTTTTTCATATTTCTTTAACATGCGGTGAGGCACTGGAAGACGTTTCCCACGCACAGACCACGCGCAGAGCAGACACTACATTTGTATCTCTGTCAGTTCTTATTCGTTTCTCTTCGGGTTTTTTTCAACGGGCGCGTGTTAATGTCCTCTACAATTTGTATCATTACCTCAACTCGATATTATGCGATTTTGAGGGTGCCAAGTGGAAATTAATCACATAATTTATTATATCTCGCTTGATACTGGGCCGAATGTCCTGAAATTTTGTGAACCATTTTATATAGTATTAACGCAGGTACCTAATATTTTTTCATATTTTTGAAACATCTGTAGGGTGCTGGGGACCGTTTCCCACGCACAGATCAGCCGCGGAGCTGACACTGGATTGGTATCTCCCTCAGTTCTTGACCGTTTTCCGTCGGGTCTTTTTCAATGGGCCCGTACTGACTCCACCTCCATTTGTTATTGTTGGTGAAAGTCGTGAATCAGCGTGAATGAGGAGGGGGAACGTTTTTTCCACACATAAAGCATGTACATTAGTATCTCTGTCAATTTCCATTCGTTTTTTCGTCGGGTTTCTTTCAATGGTCCCGTACCAACCCCCTGACTATTAGATATTATTGGTGCAAGTCGCGAATGAGCGTTCATGAGGCAGTGGGACGGATTTTCACAATTTTTCACCAAAAAAAACATGCACATTCGTATCTCTGTCAATTATGATTCTTTTTTCGTCGTGTCTTTTCGTACATACTTGTATTAAACGCCATCGCCATTCTATATTATTGGCGTCAATCGCGAATGAGGGTCTATGAGGCAGTAAGACGGATTTTCACATTTTTTCACACACAAAAGACATGTACATGCATATCTCTGTCAAATCCCATTCGTTTTTCGTCGGGTTTTTTTCCATGAGCTTGTATTAACGGCCCCTCCATCTACTATTATTAGCGCACATCGTCAAACATCCTGTTTGAGGCCGTGGCCACTGTTTCCCACGCACACACCTCGCGCTGGGATGGGCCACCACTCGTATCTCCCTCAATTCTCAACCGTTTTCCATCGGGTCTTTTGCAATGGAATCGCTCAAACGTCCTCTCCATCTTTTATTATTATACCATGATAGGTCATCTAGTACAATTGTTAACATTGAAACAGCTCCCACGGCTCAGAGAACTGCATTGCTTACGTTAATTAAACTGAATAGGACAATACAAAAACTGAATAGAACAATATATTCAACCTGACTTCATTATAGATATAGATAGATAGATTGTAGATATTATATATTGTAGATATTGTAGATATTGTAGATATATATATATAATTCCCATCAAGTTTTTGTTCGGCCATGATCACGTGTATATTTCCTTTTGCACTCATCTCAGAGGGGTTTTGTAGGTTTTCTCCATTCATGCATCTGAGTCTTGAACCCCAATGAACTGACTTTGCACAACACCAGGAATGGCAGACACCATGGCACATCCTCACATCTCGGTTGACTCTGTTGCATCTCTCCTTTCTTCTTCCAGTGATGAAGGGCCTAAAGATAGGAATGCACGGCATTGCTATCTCAAAGATGCCAGAGAGGAGGTCAACACACATGCCAAGGGGCACTGCTTCAGGATCACTCTGTAAGGGTAGACACGATCCTGCTCTCGCTCATGGACTATGCTGTAAGAGAAGAGGGTAAAGGCTATGTCACTACTGCCATCCTTAAGTGTAGAGAGCACGAGATGTCTGAACACCCCAAGTTTCTCAAGACCCTCGCTGAAGTGTGGCTCGTTTACTTTCTGTATCCTGGTAATGTGTACTTCCTCTTCAGCCACATACTGCCCTTTTTTCATATGATTTGCAGTAAGGGCCATGCATGTGAACGCTTGACTACACAGCTACTGTAATTGAGAGCGCATCTCAAAGCGATCAAAAGGCTCTTCAATGTCTAGTAATGTTCACTTTTGTAGCGTTGTTTTGACCCCAACCCTCATGCCAACTCAGCTCCACAAGCGCCAAGGCTACAGATGCACTATTTCTGGGGATTATCCCTATGACCTTCTGCAGCCTCCCCCAGGGGGATATCAGGGTGAAATGAGAACATCGCATATCATCCCATTTTCCCTGAATAACTTTGATGATGCCAATTCGTTGTCCCTGGTAGTGTCAGCCATGCATTGATGTATCTGCAGGTTGTAATGATGTCTTTTCTAGAACATTGCTGCAATTACATGGGACATACTAGCAAAATGGGGCTCCTTCCCCATAACAAAACTCGGTGGGGAAAAAAATAAACCGACCTGCCAATGCTCTGCTTCTCCGAGGTGACCTCGACTTAGCATTTGGGAATTTCCATTTGTGGTTTGAGCCAATACTAGTAAGTTGCTAAAAACAACCTTGTACAGAAGTTCACTTGTTGCTTTCAGGGAGAAGAAAATAGTTACATCATCCGCACCATCGGGAACACTCGTCAGACAGGCAAGAAGATCGCTCTTGTCAATCACTCCGATGAAGCTATTGACCTCCCCGATCCTGAAATCCTGGCTCTGCATGCAGCCTTTGCTCAGGTCTTAGATGCGAGTGGTGCAGCAAAGTACATTGAATCATCATGGCATGATATGGAACAGATTCATATGTTGGCCACAGATGGAAGCACACATGCTCATTTGTTGCATGTTGCTTTGTGGAAGCTCCTCATTGTGTAAGGTCGTTGTCCAGGCTCGACCCTTTGCCTGCCTTGCCTCATACACCCTGCCTTTCCGCTTTACTCACTGCATGATGTTTTCCAAGTTTCACCCTCCCTGTACCTTTTCACGCACTATGTAGCTCTCAGTGGGGACACTCGGATAATGGGGAACAACGACACATTAACATTGTAACCGCACAGCGGTATAAGTAGTTAAGGTAATAACAGATATCAGACAAGAATAATAAGGGAATGAGATACGTGCAAGCGCTACATGTGGAACGCAGTCAACAGTGAGACACGCAGCACATGGGGAAGGGGTATCATATCGGCTAACCGATATGGGCATGATATGCGTACCAACACGTCATCATGTCTTGCTCAACCAACACACTACCCTCGTGTGCCCCCAATTGCTCCTGCTCATGTGTACCCATTCACCACTCACTCCATCCGATCAACCAGGGTTTAAAAGCATCCACCGCTTCTGTAACCAATTGCTTCTTTGCCCTTTGTCCACAAACTTAAAATTGCGCCTCTACTGCCATCTTTGCCTCAGGTGCTCCAGTGAAGTGTCTGCTGAATACCGGACGCAACTAGACGGAGACACTGCATATATGTATGTGCAGAAAGACCTCTGCAGAACATCAAGGACATGCGCAAGCAGTAGTGTGCACAATAAACTCCTACAGGCGCTTTGAAGCACCCGTTCGGTCCGTTAAAAGTGACAGACAGTCATCTTATTATGGAATGACTAGCGAGAGGGGTGCCGAGATCCGACACCCTTCTTCTTCAGCCCACTATTCGTCACCATCGAGATCCCATCGCGGTGGCCCTGTCAATGTAAAGAGCGAGCCTGGCTCTATCTTGCCTAACAATGGGTTCATAGAATCCACTCTCTGGTCCTATTCTCGGGACCCGAATAGCACAACCCCCGGTAATCCCTTCCCCAACCGCTCTGTGGACTGGGGAAAACGATCTCGAGAAATTCGAGAATTGGTTTGTCGAGCTCGCTCCCTGGATTTCCAGGAATGAGTAGAAGGGTGTGACTTATGATGAGTTTCATATAGAAGCCCCAGGCCACACGCTCGACAGCGATCCTAAACAGATTGTGCTTCATGATGTGAAGCCAGGATTTGAAGATGGGAAAGCCCCCACCTTATAACAAAGCTGATGTTAGCCTATGTGAATAGACCTATGGTAGTTCCTGCCACTGAACTCTATGATTCATCAAGGATTTCTACACCCAGCTTCTCTGGGCAATGGAGAAGATGATAGCCAGGCCATTATTACGAGCATTTCTTGAACTCTATTCCTTTTCACATGGGAGGGGTATTTGCATTGTGTGACCGAATTTCGGTCGATTTTTCGTCCAAAGATGATCTTTGGACTGCCATATTACATGTCGACCATGCATACGATTCGATGCACGCCATAAACTCGTACCAAGGAGGGCCCCTCTCAAAGCCTCAGTCCACCAATTACTCGACTCCTGAAACTCAAGCCTCTTCGATGAAGAAGGGGACTATGGGCTCTGATCCCAAGATGTCATTATAACAATGCCTCTTACCCTGATAGTATGGTTTCGACTGCACCAGCGCAAAAGGGGCCTCCTCAAGTCCTTTATTCCTCCAATAACCAGTATTCGAAGAATACCAGAACTACTACGTTCCAACGTCGCCCTCCGAAAGATGTGAAGGGCAATCCAATTTGCTTTAAGTGTGGAAAAATCGGGTACTCTTCCGACTGCCTAATCCATCCACAACAGGTGAAGACCCATGCTATAGGTGTAGACGAAGAATCGACCAAACCGATTCCTAAGTCCGCTGACCAGGAAGATGAAGGGCCGTGTGGGGAAGTCGCGGAAGAAGACGGGGCGGATGACCGCTTTGTCGAGGACCCGCATAACTATGTGAACCAACAAGAATTGGCAAGCAAGCCCGAAGAAGAAGCCTTCGGGCCGTGGGTCTTCATGGCATGGCCTTTGTCAACTGTACTGAGGACAACTATGCCCTCGAACTCGCTTCAGCCCAGTAGGCTGAGAAGCTCCTCTCTGAAGGGCACATTGCAATACCCTACAGACTAAAGTGCCGATTTACATTGCACTTGAACTGACTAACCCTAAAACATTCCCCCAGTACATCCCGCAAAGATCACGTGCCGAAAGCAAAAATAGTTCAAAAATAGAAAACCTACAAAACCCCCCTGAGATGAGCGCAAAAGGAAATATACACGTGATCAGGGCCGAACAAAAAATGATGGTCCATTGCCTACATGTGACGTTATTATGTAATAATCATTCATTTCACATCGCCCCCTCCCTGTCATTCCCCAACCCAACCCAATTACAAAACCAAGATTATTAATTACCATCACAACGCTTGTGTATTGTAGAACATGCTTGGCATCGGGTTTGTTTAGTGTAGTTAGTGTAGCATTGCTTATTGCTATTATATATACATTGAAGTCATCCTTGTAACTCTGGCAAAAAAAACCCCACCAAGAATGAATCGAACCCGCACAAGCAGAGGGGTCTATAAACAGCACTATAACCCACTAGACCAAGTAGACCTCACATGTACTCGGCCTTAAAAGTAATACATAAAGGGTTAATTTTAGCCACGGATCCGGGGTTGATCACAAAGTCAAAAGCAGCTGCCCAACGTACACATTGATCACTGTCAGGGCATGCCCCAACATGCCCCACCCGATCCCTGCTCCGCACCGCCTCTCCCTCCTCTCCCTCTTTCTTTCTCCTGTTCTCCTTTCCTCCTTTCTTTCTTTCTCTCTTTCTCTTACATGGACCACCTTTCCTGCTGCTCAATGTATCACTGGTGCACATGCCCATTTCCCCTCCTGTATCTTACATCCCTATATCGCTGCCACCACCGGCGCACTTGCCCTGCACCCACAGTGGGCCCTCTCGGGATCTCCTGCGGAAGCACCCGGAGAGCCGTGGCTGTGTGCAAGGGTGACGTGGTGCACCCCACGTGATCATTCCCACATGTATATAATAACAGCTGGAGTGGGAACCAAAGAAGTAGCCTTCTTCTCACATTTCCACTTCAGACTAAGTGGTTGGGGACGCTCACCCCGCGACAGGATCGCTACTACGCATAGCTGCTATCCATCCCACCAAGTCCCGCATGCCGTGTTACAAAAATGGGGCCGGAGGCGCCCATTTTCGTCCATTCAAGGCACAGGAAAGGGGAAAGGTTGGGGAAGAGGGTTCATAAGAAGTTACAGATGTTGTTATAGATGTTGTAACATGGAGTTTAACAGATAGTTTAACAAATGGGTTTTCAATGGTAATAGTTGGATAAACTCTATTTATTTACATATCATGTGATTTGGGTGTGTGCAGGGCCCATAAGAGTCTAAATTGGGAAATTTCCCATTTCCATAACATGCCGGGACCTCGCTGCTTTCGGAGCTGTCCCTGACAGCAGAAGAAGGCTTCAACCTCATCTCCCCCGCCTCCCCCGCTATGGTGACCGAAGAGCAGTATGATGAACTGCTGTCCCGATTCCAGGAGCTCCAGGCCATCATAGAGAGCCAAGCTCAAAACCAGCCCCCAGCTGCACCCGCACCCACCCCTAGGCCCAAACCACCTAAAGTCGCCCCCCCACTGCCTTCTCTGGAGCAGCCGAAGACCTTGACCGCTTCAAGGCCGAGTGCGGCATATATTTCCATGTCCGAGCAGCAGAATTCCCCAACACCCTCTCTCAGATCCTCTTTGTCCTGTCCTATATGAAGGGAGGGACTGCGGGGGCGTGGGCGATGCAGCGCACCATCATGTTACTGACGACGGGCTCCCCCCAGCTCACCATGGTGTCAGGGACAGCTCCGAAAGCGGCGAGGTCCCAGCGTGCGGGACTTGGTGGGATGGATAGCGGCTATGTGTAGTGGCAATTCCGTTGTGGGGTGAGCGTCCCCGACCACTTAGTCTGAAGTGGAAATGTGAGTCATCATTAAAAGGGAAGGCTACACTACTTGCCTGAAGTGGAAATGTGAGAAGAAGGCTACTTCTTCGGTTCCCACTCCAGCCGTTATTATATACATGCGGGAATGATCACATGGGGTGCACCACATCACCCTTGCACACAGCCACGGCCCTCCGGGTGCTTCCGCAGAAGATCCCGAGAGGGCCCGCTGTGGGTGCAAGGCGAGTGTGGCGGCGGTGGCGGCGGTATAGGGATGTAAGATACAGGAGGGGAGATGGGCATGTGCACCGGTGATACATTGAGCAGCAGGAAAGGTGGTCCATGTAAGAGAAAGAGAGAAAGAAAGAAAGGAGGAAAGGAGAACAGGAGAAAGGAAGAGGGAGAGGAGGGAGAGGCGGTGCGGAGCGGGGGAGCAGAGCAGGGATCGGGCAGGGCGTGTCGGGGCATGCCCTGACACATGGATGAGTTCAACACGGAACTCAACGCCATGTTCCAGGACCCAAACCGCGAAGCCACAGCCAGACAGAAGCTGGCCACTCTGTGGCAGGGCAGCGACTCCGTGGATAAGATCATCCAGGAGTTTGAGATCCTCGGACCCGCCTCACAGCTAGGGATGTAGGGCTAGTGGATCGCTTCGAACAGGTGATCAACTCCCGGCTCCGTGAGAGCATTTACCACCTCCACCCCATGCCAACAACCTGGGCTGAGTGGAAATGCAAGGCCACCCTCCTCGACAACCAGTGGCAGCGTTTCCAGGCGACGCAACCCCACTTAGCCCCCACCAGGCCCCCACTCTTACCCCCAAGACCCCCACTCCCTACCACTCTCCCACAGCCACACCCCCTACCTGCCGCCACCACACCCCAGCCCCCGCGCCCTGCCCTGTGGCAGGAGCAGGGCCACAACCCATGGATCTTGACCGCTCGAGAATTGACCAGAGGCGAAACAGGCTGTGTTACAACTGTGACGCACTAGGGCACATCATGCAGGATTGCCCGCAACCGAAAACCCACCAAGCCAGACAGATGCACCCCGAAGACCTCAGGGCACTCATGGAGGGGCTGAGGAGACAGCTGGTGGATGAACCAGAGACGGAGGGAGAAAGGCAGGAGGCGGAGACCCAAGAGGATTTTCAGAACGGCAACCAGTGAGGGATGCACCCTGGCCACCTGCAGGCAATAGTACTAGCTCATGTAGATACCGTGAGGCGCCTAACCCAGCGCCGATATCTAAATTCCACCAAGTCATCACCAAGAAAAAGAGGAAAAACGCGTCCTCAACCAGCAAGGGCAGAGAAACCCCAGAAACGGCATCGGAGGTAGTGGCCCACCACCCGCTATCTATGTGTTGTCCAAACAGCCCCCCAGATCCCTCAACCTCGCCGTGAAGCTGACCACCTTAACGTCCCTCACCAGCATCTCCGTGTTGGTGCTCCTGGATTCCGGAGCCACAGGGAACTTTGTGAGCCCCGAGTTGTCAGAAAACACGGGCTCGAGACGACCCCACTTCCCCAGCCCATCCCTGTCCGCAATGTCGATGGAACCCTGAATGAGAACGGAGCCATAACTGAGGAGCTAGAGGCCCTCTTGACATTCGGGCAACACATGGAGCGGGCCCGCTTCGCCGTCGCAAACCTTGGGAGGCAGTCCCTCATTATAGGACACTCATGGCTGCTACACCACAACCCGGAAGTGGACTGGACATGACAGAGAGTCACCATGTCCCACTGCTGTCAGGGCATGCCCCGACACACCCCGCCCGATCCCCGCTCTGCCTCCCCGCTCCACACCGCCTCTCCCTCCTCTCCCTCTTCCTTCCTCCTGTTCTCCTTTCCTCTTTTCTTTCTTTCTCTCTTTCTCTTACATGGACCACCTTTCTCTCTGCTCAATGTATCATCGGCGCACACGCCCATCTCCCCTCCTGTATCTTACATCCCTACACCGCCGCCACCGCCGCCGCGCTCGCCTTGCACCCTCAGCGGGCCCTCTTGGGATCTTCCGCGGAAGCACCCGGAGAGCCGTGGCTGTGTGCAAGGGTGACGTGGCGCACCCCACGTGATCATTCCCGCATGTATATAATAACAGCTGGAGTGGGAACCGAAGAAGTAGCCTTCTTCTCACATTTCCACTTCAGACTAAGTGGTCGGGGACGCTCACCCCGCGACGGGATCGCCGCTACGCATAGCCGTTATCCGTCCCACCAAGTCCCGCACGCCGGGACCTCGCCGCTTTCGGAGCTGTCCCTGACAACTGCCCAACATCCTGCCAGTTGATACGAGCGCAAGCTGACTCAGACCCCGTGATAGAGCCTGGGGATGGGATCTACGCCGCTATCATCCCCCCAGGGTGGGGACATGAGCTAAGAGCGACCACGACCCCATCGCAGCGGATGGCCCAGGAGGCCCACGAGCCGGAGGCAGAACCCGCACAGTTTGAGGCACTGGTGCCAGACCAGCTACCTCCACAGAAGCCCTGGGACCACACGATAGACCTGGCACCAGAGGCCAAACTCCCGAGAGGGAGGACCTTCCCCTGTCGAGGCCGGAACAGAAGGAACTAGACGAGTTCCTCCGCAAAAACCTGCGGAACGGATGCATATGGCCATCCAAGTCCCCGATGGGGGCACCAGTCTTCTTCGTCAAGAAGAAGGATGGGTTGTTACGCCTGGTCCAGGACTATTGCAAGCTCAACAAGATCATGGTGAAGAACTCATATCCCCTCCCCCTCATCTCGGACGTCCTCGTGCGCCTCCGAAATGCCAAGTACTTCTCGGTGCTAGACCTCCGCTGGGGGTTCAACAACGTCCGCATCAAGGACAGCGATGAATGGAAACCAGCATTCTCAACCAACCAGGGGCTGTTCGAGCCTACAGTCATGTTCTTTGGCCTATGCAACTCCCCAGCAACGTTCCAGACCATGATGAACGACATACTCCGAGACTTCATCAACCGGGAGGTTGTCATCTGTTACATGGATGACATCCTGATCTTCACCGCTACCCTGGAAGAACACCGGAAGGTTGTCCACGAGGTTTTGGAAACGCTGCGAAGAAGGAAGCTCTTCTTGAAGCCGGAGAAGTGCAAGTTTGAGCGGACCCGAATCGAATACCTCGGCCTCATCATCACTGAGGGCAGCATCATGATGGATCCCGTGAAGATCCGCGGAGTCCTCGACTGGCCGACCCCAACTAAGGTCAAAGAGGTGCAGTCCTTCCTGGGGTTTGTCAACTTCTACCGCCAGTTCATCAAAAATTTCTCGGAGATAGCCTGCCCCCTCCACGCATTAACCTGCAAGACGAAGACTTGGGCCTGGGGACCAGATGAGGACCATGCGTTCCGCACCCTCAAAGACACTGTCACCTCCGCCCCCATCCTCGCCTTCCCCACCGACACGGGCCACTTCAAGCTCGAGTGCGACGCCTCCAACTTCGCAACCGGCACCGTCCTCTCTCAGCTCCAGGCAGATGGAGAATTCCACCCAGTAGCCTTCATGTCAAAAAGCTTCACAGACATGGAACGCAACTATGAAGTGTATGACAAGGAAATGCTTGCAATAGTGCGCGCCCTCGAGGAATGGCGGCATTTTCTGCAAGGAGCAGAGGAGAAGGTTGATGTCTACACTGACCACCGCAATCTAGGGTACTTCCGCACCGCGCAGCGCCTGAACCGGCACCAAGCACAGTGGTCACTCTTCCTCTCTCAGTTCCACTTTACCCTCATCCACCACCCAGGAAAGCTCATGGGGAAACCGGATGCACTCTCACGCCACGCTGACCACTGGAGAGGTAAGGACGACAATGAGGGGCTGACACTCCTCCAACCAACTTGGTTCGAAACCCACGTGACAGAGGCGATCTCCGTAGAAGGAGAAGAGATGACTATCCTCAAGAGGATCTGCGGGGCAAAGGACCTGGATGAGAGCGTGGTGAAGGCGATGCAAGAACTCGGAGAGGGGACGGTTAGGTCAGATGAATGGGAGAAACAGGAAGAGCTAGTCCTATACAGAGGAAGAATATACGTCCCCAAGGACCCGCAGCTCCGCCATGACCTGGTGTGGCTACACCATGACACACGGGCAACAGGGCACCCAGGGCGATGGAAGACCCTGGAACTCGTCTCCCATGACTACTGGTGGCCCCGAATGGCAGAGTACGTAGGACGGTATGTGCATGGGTGTGACACCTGCAACCACGTCAAGTCCTTCCCCTCCCATAAGGTCGGAAAGCTCATCCTGAACAAAGTCCCTGCACGCCACTGGCAAGTGATCTCTGTCGACATGGTAGGGGAGCTCCCCAAGTCGAAGGGATACAACGCCATTCTCGTCGTAGTAGACCACCTATCCAAGTGCATCCATGCGGTCCCTACGGTGACAACAGTAGATTCAGTGGGAATCACACGGCTCTTCCTCAAACATGTCTGGAAACACCATGGCCTACCCGAAGAGATCCTCAGTGATAGAGGAAGCGCCTTCATCTCCCGCTTCTCGAAGGAACTTGCAGACCTCCTTGGAGTCAAGCTCACCCCCTCGACACCCTACCACCCACAGACGGACGGACAAACTGAGCGGGTAAACCAGGAGATAGAAGCCTACCTCCGAGTGTTTGTCAACCACCGCCAAGATGACTGGGCAGACTGGCTCCCGCTAGTGGAGTTTGCCTACAACAACCGCGTGTCAGGGACTGCATGTCAGTTCACGACGATAAAGGTGTTCCCGAGAATCCTAGTCGTTGTTAACGCTGAAGTGCCACCTTCAGTGGAGATAGGGCTTATATACATGGATACCGCTATCCACTAGAGCGCAGCTACAAACGAGATAAGGAACAGCCGATAGAATGACGACATGAAAAGATAACTATTCATTCGGATAATCGTAAGTGAGGTGTGGGAAAGGGGTGACATGTGGACGGAAGATAGAAGCAGGATGCTAAGCGAAAGCTAAGCGAGATTACCTGCATTCTTCGAATCTCTCCGGATCATCTGACGGCAACTCCCTTCCGGCATAGGGGGTCAGGGTAGCTGGTTAGGCCATGCCCTGACACCGCGTCCACTCCGCTACCCGCCAAACCCCCTTTGAGCTCGACACTGGGCAACACCCCAGGATGGGGACAGAGCCCACACGCACGTCCGAGGTGGAAGCCGCAGATGCGTTCTCCTCAAGAATGATGAAAATGCAAGAGGAGGCGAAGGCGGCACTGGAGCACGCAGCGGATGAGATGGCCTGCTACTATGACCGCAATCGTGGGGCAGCCCCTACATACCGAGAAGGCGACCAGGTCTGGCTTAGCACCCAGAACTACACGACTGACCGTCCGACCAAGAAGCTAGACCACAAGTGGATTGGCCCCTTCGTGATCACCAAAGTCGTCTCCCCCGCTGCCGTCAAACTCCGACTCACTGCACGACAGAAGGAGATCCACCCAGTCGTGTCCGTGACAAACATCAGACCGCACCGCCCTGATGACATCGTGGAACACCCCGCCGACCCATGCCCAGGCCCAGACCTCATAGATGGGGAAGAAGAGTACAAGGTCGAAAAAATTCTGGACTCCAGATGGCAGTGCCGGAAACTCTGGTACTTGGAAAAGTATACTGGCTGGCCAAACTCAGAGAACCAGTGGCTCACATGCAACCATCTAACCCATGCCTCCGACCTAGTGGAAGACTTCCATCAGACGCACCCCCATGCCCCAGGGAGAGAAAGAGAAGACCGCCCAGCCACTTCGAGGTGAAGCGGCTTAAGGAGGGGGTGATGTCACATCAGCAAACCTGGATGCGGAGGCCTGAGAGCTCATAGAGCTCATAGAGCTCTCAGAGCTCTCAGAGTTTCAGTACTTTGAAATTGCAGGTCCCCTTCTCTCAGAGCTCCCCAAAGTAGTCAAAGCTCCGAAAAGTAGTCAAAGCTCATAGAGCTATATTTGCACACAGGGGACTATTATCTATATGAGCTCCCTGAGTATTTAATTTATCCGATATCAAAAATTAAAATTTAAGAGCATTGACTCTGGCATCATGTGATGAGTCACAGCCAAGTCCCTACCATGCAGGAAACTGAACAAACCAAGCTTAACTTTCAGCCCCCAATGCGGCACTACACACCAAGGGTATACAGTATAGCCAAATTAATATATAGACCAAATTTAGGGATATACATATATAGTTAATCTGAAATTACTCAAGGAAAATGCGGGAAAATGAGTGGAGAAATGGGGGGGAAATGAGGGGAAATTTGAGGGGGGGAATGGGGGGAAATTGAGGAGGGAATTGGGGGGGGGAATGAGGGGGGAATGAGGAGGGGAATGAGGGGGGAATGAGGAGGGAATGAGGAAGGGAATGAGGAGGGGAATGAGGGGGAATGAGGAGGGAATGAGGGGGGGAATGAAGGGAAATTTGAAGGGGGGAATGGGGGGAAATTTGGAGGGGAATGGGGGGGGATGGGGGGGGAATGAGGGGGAAATTGGGAAGGAATGGGGGGGGGGAATGAGGGGAAATTTGGAGGGGGGAATGGGGGAGAAATGGGGGGGAAATTGAGGTGGGAATTGGGGGGGGGGAATGAGGTGGGGAATGAGGGAAAAATTGAGGGGGGAAATGGGGGAAAATGAGGGGGAATTTGAAGGGGGAAATTGGGAGGGGGGAATGGGGGGGAATGAGGGGAAAATCGAAGGGGGGGATGGGGGGGAAATTGAGGGGGGGGATGAAGGGGAAAATGGGAGGAAAATGAGGGGGAACTGGGGGGTTTCTAAAAAGTCAGGGAAAATTAAGGAAAATTCAGAAAATGGGGGACTTTCTAAAAATGGAGAATGTCCAAAAAATCAGAAAATTTGGGATAAGTTAGGGAGAGATATTTCAGGAAATTAGGAATAATTGGAAAAGAAATTAAATCACTTTTTTGATAATTCAATGTGTATTGGAAAGTGCCAAAGTGGGGCAATGTAGCAATGCATGTTTCAGTGTTAGAAAAGTCTCCCACCATGTTTTGGTGAGCCAAATAACCATGGCTTTTTGACCACGGGAAATTTGGTGTCAAAGGCTTGGATGATATCTGAAGAATACATCAGCTTTTTGTTTGCTTTATTGGGTGGTATTTTTAATTTACTTCAGTTGGAACACTTTTTTAAAACTGATTTATACCCTACATAACATGCATGGTTACATTGCCACACTTTGGTGCTTTCCAATTCACATAGAATCATCAAAATTGGTTGAGTTTTGAGCAAGAAATGAGATGAAAGATAAAGTGCAAATTTTTGAATTTCAG
Source organism: Cantharellus anzutake (assembly GCF_015039405.1). NCBI lineage: Eukaryota > Fungi > Basidiomycota > Agaricomycetes > Cantharellales > Hydnaceae > Cantharellus > Cantharellus anzutake. The sequence goes on from NW_024067496.1 coordinate 17,401, forward strand.
AGTTTTCCTCATATTTTGTAAATAGCAATAAACAAATAAGGTGCTGATTTTAGTAAACACAAAAGGTATATGAGCTTTCAGAGCAATGACAATGGCCATTTTACACACACATATATCCATATTATCTTTGCACTACTGGTGCCAAAATAACTAAGCAGATTTCATGGAGATATGAAGACCATCCATTATTTAAAAACAAAAAGCTCTATGAGCTCTATGAGCTCAGTGAGCTCATAGAGCTCATAGAGCTTTTCAAGTAATGATGCTGGCCATTTAATATGCATTTCCAAAAATGTATATACATATTATCTTTGCACTTCTGCATCCTTAGGAGAACAAAATCATTCAAACATTTAATTTTCTCCACCCAATGTGTAGAGGGTGCACAGCAAAAAGACTCAATTTGCTCACAGAGCTCACAGAGCTCCCTACCAAGTTTGCTGATGCAGGGCATGCCCCGACATGCCCCGCCCGATCCCCGCTCCGCACCGCCTCTCCCTCCTCTCCCTCTTTCTTTCTCCTGTTCTCCTTTCCTCCTTTCTTTCTTTCTCTCTTTCTCTTACATGGACCACCTTTCCCGCTGCTCAATGTATCACCGGCGCACATGCCCATTTCCCCTCCTGTATCTTACATCCCTATATCGCCGCCACCACCACCGCACTCGCCCTGCACCCACAGTGGGCCCTCTCGGGATCTCCCACGGAAGCACCCGGAGAGCCGTGGCTGTGTGCAAGGGTGACGTGGCGCACCCCACGTGATCATTCCCGCATGTATATAATAACAGCTGGAGTGGGAACTGAAGAAGTAGCCTTCTTCTCACATTTCCACTTCAGACTAAGTGGTCGGGGACGCTCACCCCGCAACGGGACCGTCGCTACGCATAGGCGACACCTGTCCCCTCGAGTCCCTCACGCTGGGACCTCGCCACTTTCAGAGCTGTCCCTGACAACAGCATCACATAGGATTTGAACCAGAACTGTCAGGGACAGCTCCAAAAGCGGTGAGGTCCCTGCGCGCGGGACTCGGTGGGACGAGTAGCGGCTGTGCGTAGTGGTGATCCCGTCATGGGGTGAGCATCCCTGACCACTTAAGCTGAAGTGGGAAGTTGAGGTTATCATTAAAGGGGAAAGCTACGGTACTTACCTGAAGTGGGAAGTTGAGAAGAAGGCTGCTTCTTCTGTTCCCACCCCAGGCACTATTATATACATGCGGCTAGGGTCACGTGGAGGAAGCCACGTCATCTCCACACACAGCCACACCTCCCTGGGTGTCTCCGCAGAAGATCCCGGAGGTGGCCGCTCAGTAGGCAGGAGTGTGCGCGGCGCATGCGGCGATTGGGGGGGCGGGGTTAGGTATGTAGTGGTACATAGAGAAAGGGAAATCGACCATAGAATAGAAATAGAAATAGAGATAGAGAGAAAGGGGAAAGTGGGGGGGAGAGATGGGGAGTGATAGCGGGGTAGTGCGGTACGGCGCAGGGTGCAGCGCGGGGTCAGGCAGGCATGCCCTGACAAGAACCCTCTAAACACAGAATTGAAGAGAAGACAGCAGTAGCCGCTAAGCCAAACCAATTCATCTATATGAATAGTTATTCTGGCCTCAGCAATCTTCATCCACTATTTTCTTCTTACTGTACACAACTTTCTTTTCCCTTCCCTTAAATGCCCCAAGGCACCCAGGCACCTGCCCGTGCGTCTTCATGCTTGCATCCTATTCTATGGAATAAGCCACTGATGAATATTCCTGACACATGAAATGGGCTTTTTCACACTTAGGCATCGGCTGTTTCCACTTCACACAATGTACACTTTGCATACTTAACATATTTAGACAAGGGTCACATGAGGAAAAATACATTTGTTTATTCGGCGATTCCCACTAATCTTAGACTGTATTGTAGTGGAGTTATCCGAATTAAATTGTTATATTGTCAGCCTGTCCAGCTCACTGTCTGTGCACCATGCTGGCCACTGTCCAGAGGAGTGTCAAGACTGTTTCCCACGGTCTAGACACACTTCACATAGTTGGATAGCCCCATTGAACAGCTTCCAGAATATATAATTTGAGACTGAATTGATGCATAAATTATCGAGAAAAATGCAAAATACTTTTTCGGACACGAGTCTGCAAATGCTTGTGGCTGTCCAAACTCACTGTCTGTGCACAATGATGGCCACTGTCCAGAGGGGTGTCAGGACTGTTTCCCACGGTGTCAACATACTTTACACCAATGGATAGCCCGTTTGGATAGCTTCCTAATTTGGGACTAAATTGACCAGTAAATCATTGAGAAAAATGCAAAATACTTTTTTGGACACGAGTCTTTTGGGATAACTCTGTGCTCATGCTGACCACTGTCTAAAGGGGTGTCAGGACTGTTTCCCATGGCATCAACACACTTTACATCAATGAATAGCCCATTTGAATAGCTTAGACAGTGGTCAGCATGAGCACAGAGTTATCCCAAAAGACTCGTGTCCAAAAAAGTATTTTGCATTTTTCTCAATGATTTACTGGTCAATTTAGTCCCAAATTAGGAAGCTATCCAAACGGGCTATCCATTGGTGTAAAGTATGTTGACACCGTGGGAAACAGTCCTGACACCCCTCTGGACAGTGGCCATCATTGTGCACAGACAGTGAGTTTGGACAGCCACAAGCATTTGCAGACTCGTGTCCGAAAAAGTATTTTGCATTTTTCTCGATAATTTATGCATCAATTCAGTCTCAAATTATATATTCTGGAAGCTGTTCAATGGGGCTATCCAACTATGTGAAGTGTGTCTAGACCGTGGGAAACAGTCTTGACACTCCTCTGGACAGTGGCCAGCATGGTGCACAGACAGTGAGCTGGACAGGCTGACAATATAACAATTTAATTCGGATAACTCCACTACAATACAGTCTAAGATTAGTGGGAATCGCCGAATAAACAAATGTATTTTTCCTCATGTGACCCTTGTCTAAATATGTTAAGTATGCAAAGTGTACATTGTGTGAAGTGGAAACAGCCGATGCCTAAGTGCGAAAAAGCCCATTTCATGTGTCAGGAATATTCATCGGTGGCTTATTCCATACTATTCATTTCCTTCATGTCGCAATGTTGTAATTGGCGGATTCAAAAAATATCATCATTTTCATATTCGTCAAACACGTGATTTTTTGCGGGATGTACTGGGGGAATGTTTTAGGTTTGCTACTTGAACTGGTCTCGTTGAAATAAATGGGGACCCCCGTGATCGGGGGCGCCCGGGAGTCCCACACAAGCGTGCGTAATCGCATTTCCTCACCGTGGCAGTTCCGGTCCAAGCCCGATTCCATTCCCGGGGATCACCTGACCCCAACACAAACCCCAAATACAACGTATTCGCGAAAGCTACTGGGGTTCCACAAAAAATAAAAAATAAAAAAAATAAAAATAAAAATAAATAAATGGGGAAAAGCTTTACTCTTTTCCACAGTGGGCTAAAAACTGACGCATCGTCCTCTGATTTTGTCAGGGCGTGCGTCCCATTGCTCGAATTTCCTAACCCGCCTGTGCTACAAATGGGTACAAAGCGGAATGGGTCCTGCATCCATTACGGGACCAACGTAGACCTAAATATTTTAGGTCAAAATTACAAACACTATTTCAATGCTGTTACCATCGAACGTTATGACGCAATCTTAGGCGCTCCGTGGCATAAGGCGATGGCAAGCACGTCGTTCATATCCATGGAGGACAAATCCCTTCGACGCTCCAACGGAACATTCCTTCGTATCTACGGGTCGTCATGGCCGTCGTAATCAATACGGCCTTGCGAAAAGGCCCGCGCCCGACAGTAACCGGATGACTACCTCTTCAAGTACATACACAGAGATTGCGACTCCATGGAGCGAAGGAGACTTCGCTACCCAATCACCCCTCACAAGAGGGGAGTGAGGATTGCCCCAAACGACTTCTCGCAGTGAAAGAAAAGCAGATAACGACGTACCGTTTGAATTTCCAGTTCACTGGCCTGGCCCAAGTCAGGCGATTTGCCGGATTGTGTACGTGTACATGTTGGCAACTCAGCGAATGCGAACCTAGTAGAACTTGATACCTACAAGTTATCTCGGGACGTGGCTGTGGCACTATATATGTAAGGATTGCTGCTGCAAAACGCGCGCAAGTTCGCAGGACAACCAAGGGAAGTGGACTCACTTCATGCTGAAGCATCTTGCGGCTCTCCCAAAGCCTGGTTCTTTCTGGCTGCGCCATGAACAAATGCATGAAATGGATGGTTAATGCGCATGTCCTATGGCCATGATTCAACAAATAATCACAGGTCTTGTATAGGAATCTAGGGGAACCCATCAACTTTTTCAGATAACGTTCGCGCTTGATCTTGTGTTCAGACACCAAGTAATCATGTGGAAGAACATTGGAAATCAGACAAGATTAGAGTAGCTCGATTAATGCCCATCCAGCCATTCTTGCCAATGGGGTCGAACCAGATGCCGTAACTGACTCTCGAGACAACGTACGGTCGGAAACCCGCAGCGTTCCTCCCGGGGACACGGGCAGTCCTGAAGTCAAAGCACGACTCAGCCAGAACTTCCCATCATGTCCCCGACCACTCTGGCAGTAATCTTAATCCATACCTCGGGGGCGTCTGAGGGTTGGAAGCATAGTCCACCTTCGGAAGTAAAATATGTGGATGGGCTGTCTCTTTATTTAAGAAACCTGCCGGAGCTACTGGAAGATTCCTAGGACTCTGGCATTGGGTTTTAAGGATGATTTGAGTTATGGGCCGGATAAATTTGTGCTCGCTTAGTAAGAACCTTAAAGTAGACGTTGACGAGCTCGAGTATAGTAGGATTTCAGTGGGAATGAAAATGAAAAGTAGAAGATCGTATGGAATAATGTACAATGATCATTCCAGCTATCGCTATTAATTTCATTGCTTCTGACAGCAGTGCCGTCGCAAGGCCGGATGAAAATGGGAGGCAAATTAAATAAGGTCAAGGATGGAAAAAGGAAAATTGCGATACAGTACATCACAGCTTTCGCGTCTCATCTCGACCACTGATACCTCAAGCTTCCCCCACCACCCTTTTTTTCTTGCCATGGCCATTAATACCACCCTCCCGCGACCGTCTCCTTACGGTGACCACTAACAGCATTGTCCTTCCCCGGGACTCCTTCCTTACCGTGACCACTAATTTCAGCGTCCTTCCTCGCGCCTCCCTTCTTGCCGCGATTATTGCTCTTCCTGCCTTCCTTTCCACGACCACTAAGCCCGTCGTCCTTGCCCACAACTTCCTTGTCCTTGCCATTAATATCGTCGTCCTTCCCCGCAGCCTCCTTCCCTCGACCACTAACATCATCGTCCTTCCTCGCGGTCCCCTCTTCGATAACTTCTTGCAGCGCCCACTTGATCTTTCCATCAGGGAAGGTCTTCAAATCAAAATATTGGGGAGCGAGCTCAAGCAACCTGATGGTAAAACGAACAGTGAATGGTGTGATTTCTTGAATGCCGTGAGGCAGTTACCATTCGCCTTGCACAGCGGTTACCGTGCGGATGTACGGTTGGAGAGTCAATACGAATTCGTTGAAGAGAACCCATTCCGGATCTGAATCAAGGCCACAAGTAGGGTGTAATCGGACGGGCTGTTGGAACGAGCATCAATCCCTTGTTTGTTGCTCTGAGTATATGTGAACGCACTTGGTGGTCTTTGACTGTTAAGTACGTCTTCCGCTGGTTTTCTCTGTGAGCGATCTGCATGAAGAAGGCGCACACTAAGGATTTGCGAATATTGATATAAAGTTGCCGTCGATCTATAGTTGACACAAGGCCAATATCGTGCCTCTCCATCATGGATTTGATCTGTGTTCGGACGCTTTGAGCCTGACTGAGCGCCCTATTGGACAAGTAATTATTCCATGTCCATTGCTTATTGCGCAAATCTACCCCCAAGGGCGATACATTGGAATGAGTAAGGGAATCTCATGGGGTGTATGGTGCTCACTGCGCATGTAATTGTTGAACACTGTCAAGAGCGTAAGGTGGTCGCTCTCTGGAACGGTGAATAGAGCTCTAGCGGAATCGGCCTCGGCACGCCGATCAGGAGGACGAAGAAAAACAGTTGGGACTATTATGATATTCTGATTAAGCAACGAGTCATTATCGCCTCAGGCGCACACCTACCAGAAAGCATCGAAACAATGGTCAAGACTCATCGCTGCAGGAAAACCCAACACTCGATGTCATAGCTTGGATAGCTGATGAAAAGTGAGACGAGATACAGATTGTAAGCGCGATCTTACCGACTTGAGGGTCGAGTGGGAACTCCGCCATGATTCTCCCGAGATCTGTGAGGTTACTTCTATTATCCAATGCACCGAGATAGTTTAACAACTCCAAAGCGCGCATAATCGTTTCCGGAGCTGGGCTATCCATATAATCAAAGTGCACTAGGTCGGTTATCCCAAGCTTTATCAACTCAAGAACGGTATTGGAAAGGTTGCATCGAAGGATTTCTGGGTGCGTCTGTTTCTTCCAGTTCCGATATGAAATCCTTCTCTGTATATAATCGGAAGCATTTTCCTGGCCGCGTTCGACCTGCACGCCCAGCTCGCTGTTTGGCAGACGCCCTTAGAAATTGGAGCCACGAGTAAAGACTCAACCCGGATACGAGGGTTGTAGACGCTCTGTTTTGAGAAGCCAGTGTCGACAACGTATCTGCAAAGTGACAAAGTTAGTCCAGTTCGTGACCTTAATGTCAAGGCACTTACACGATCCCATCGATTGTTAATGAGGTTTCTGCGATGTTCGTTGAAACGACCACTTTCCGACCTGGAGGACCTCCGTCTATTAAAGGAGGCGGCGGTTCGTCGAAGATTCGCTGTTGCTGTAGCGGCGGTAGTGACGCATATAAAGGTATGCAAACCAAAGGTCCAACAACGTCGGGGTTGTGTTTCTGGAGGTCATCCACTTCCACACAAATCTTACGGCAGGAATCTTCAATTTCTTCTTCTCTCTGTCAAGAAAACCAGGATGTCTCCTGGCTTTTCAGTTTGGTGTATCGTGAGGACTGCGCGAATCGCAGCGTTAACGTAGTCTGGCTCTGGTTCCTGCGTATAGAAAACTTCAACGGGGAATATGCGACCAGGTACTTTAAGCAAGGGGGCCGTCCTCCCGGGCTTCAAACCAAAGTACGTTTGGAATCTACGCGCATCGAGAGTGGCACTCATCACAATCAACTTGAGGTCAGATCTCTTCCGTAAGATATCCTTCAGAAGACCCATGAGGATATCGGTAGCTAGGGAACGTTCATGGGCCTCATCAAGAATGATCGTGGAATAGCGCGAGAGTGTTGGGTCGGACATAGCTTCCCGAAGCAGTACTCCATCGGTCATATACTTGAGGAATGTCTTTCCTGGCTCTGTCACATCCTCGAAACGGATAGCATATCCCACCTCCTTCCCGAGTCGAACTATAGATGCTCGTGAGATAAGCGCCATGGCCATCTAGAAGCACAGGATACCATCCATTTCCTCCGCGACGCGCCGCGCCACTGACATTGCGGCGACTCGGCGCGGCTGAGTACACCCAACTATCTTCCTTCTAGTGTGCGGTAAATCGGAATAAACCACCCACTGAGGTATTCTTGACTCGACTCGTCAACCATTTAAGTATGTGTAAAACAGACAAAACAACGAACTGCGTAGTTTTCCCCGAGCCGGTTTCGCCTATCATGATCATGACCTGGTTATGGTTCAGCTAGAAAAGGTATAGGGAACCGTTGAGCATGCTCTAAAGCTGAGCAAACATAAGGTCTCCA
>NW_024067497.1:0-25044 GCF_015039405.1 Cantharellus anzutake
ACCTTGCTTCTTCACCCCCGGAGCATTTCCCAGAATGGCAATCCCATGCCTGGATGGTTCAGCACGGAGTAGAGTCTCACGTGGTCTTGACAGCACCTGTCAATGGCCACATCTCAACAACTACTGCACCAAATGGGACGAATAGGGGCTCGTTGGAAAGCTGGAGACGAGGAGGTTGCTGACGGGAGGATAGGCGGGCGCTGTGGCGAAGCGTTGCGGAGTTGACTTTTACATTTCCCATTTCGGACCCGTTATGATATATCCCCATTCATTCATATTTCTTTTATTGTTTCTTTGTTCCCAATTGGATATTCATCATTTACGGTTGCCTAACGGCCCGTTTACATTCCCCCAGTCCATTCATTCCATTTCAAACATATATAAACTAGATAACAACTTGTACATAACAAGTTAGTATTGAATAGACCTGTGAAGGGACAAGCAGAAGTTGCATCCAAGTGGCAAAGACGCCATCCACGACCCTAACGCCCCCACTGAGCTAGTTGCTCACGTCTAAGACCCCTCACATCATAATACTCAGCCTTGACGTCCAAGAGAGATGTAGGTGAGTGTTTGTTTGAGGTTTTTGCAGACTCAGTAGCACCCACAGACCAAAACCCGGCCCAACGAACCACACCCGCGCACGCTACCACCCTCCCCCTTCTCTCTGTCTCGAGTCTAGGCGATAGACCCGTTACAGCGTCCGAGTTCCCCACCGCCCTCTCCCAAATTCTCTTTGTGCTGTCCTACATGAAGGGAGGACCAGCAGGAGCATGGGCAATGCAGTGCACGATCTCGCTGCTGACGGCAGGGTCCCCAGTGCTCACCATGGATGAGTTCAACATGGAACTTGACGACATGTTTCAGGACCCAAATTGGGACCAACTCCACCACGATCTGGTACAGCTACACCACGACTCACGGGCGACGGGGCACCCAGGGCGATGGAAAACCCAGGAACTCGTCTCCCATGACTACTGGTGGCCCCAGATGGCTGAGTATGTCAGGCAATACGTACGCGGATGTGACACCTGCAATCGCGTCAAGCCCTTCCCCTCACGAAAGGTCGGGAAGCTTACCCCAAATAAGATCCCCACCCATCATTGGCAGGTCATCTCAGTGGATATGATAGGGGAGCTCCCAGAGTCTAGAGGATACAATGCCATCCTGGTCGTAGTGGACCGGCTGTCCAAACGCATCCATGCGGTCCCCACCGTGACGACTGTGGATTCGGAGGGTATCGCACGACTCTTCTTGGAGCACATCTGGAGACACCACGGGCTCCCTGAGGAAATCCTCAGCGATAGGGGAGTGCCTTTGTCTCCTGCTTCTTGAAGGAGCTCGCAGACCTCCTAGGCGTCAAGCTAACCCCTTCAACGCCCTACCACCCCAGACGGATGGACAGACAGAACAGGTCAACCAAGAGATCGAGGCCTACCTCCGGGTGTTTGTCAACCACCGTCAGGACGACTGGGCGGACTGGCTCCCGCTAGCAGAATTTTCCTACAACAACCGCGTCCACTCCTCCACTCACCAAACCCCCTTTGAACTTGACACCGGCCAACACCCTAGGATGGGGACAGAACCCACGCACACATCCGAGGTGGAAGCCGCCGATGCATTCTTGTCAAGGATGATGAAAATGCAGGAGGAGGCAAAGGCAGCCTTAGAGCATGCAGCGGACGAGATGGCACGATATTACGACCAGGACCGGGACCCGGCCCCTAAGTATCGAGAGGGTGACCAAGTCTGGCTCAATGCCCAAAACTACACGACCAACCGTCCGACTAAAAAACTGGACCACAAGTGGCTTGGCCCCTTTAGAATCACTCAAGTCATCTCCCCAGCTGCCGTTAAGCTCCAGCTCACTGCTCGACAGAAGGGAATCCACCCGGTCGTGTCCGTGACAAACGTCAGACCACACCTCCCAGATGGTATCACAGAAAGACCCGCTGACCCACACCCAGGCCCGGAACTAGTAGAAGGAGAAGAAGAGTATGAGGTCGAGAAGATATTGAACTCTAAGTGGCTACGCCGGAAACTCTGGTATCTGGTAAAGTTCACTGGCTGGCCGAACTCTGAAAACCAATGGCTCCAGCGGGACCACTAGCCCATGCCCCGACCGGATTGAGGAATTTTACAGGATGCACCCCAAGCCCCAGGGAGAGAAAGGGAGAACCACCTAGCCGCTTCGAGGCGAAGCAGCTTAAGGAGGGGGTGATGTCAGGGCACACCCACCTGACCCAGCTCCACCCAGCCCAACCTGACCCGGTACCCCACTGTCCACCCTTCCTCACCTCCTCCCCCTTCCCCTTCCTCTCTCCTCATTCTCCCTTCTTCACTTTCTTCCTATCCTACTTCTTCTTTACTCTCTCTTTATTCTACACGGACGACCTTCTTTGTATCAATGTACCATTGACCCATCTGCTGTGCACCCACCATGTACCTGGCCCGGACACCTTGGGCGACTTCCCACTGTGCCCAGCATGCGTGCATGCACCAGATGGCCTCGGGATCTCCCACAGAGATACCCGGGTGGTTACAGCTGTGTGCGAGGGTGACGTGGCACCTGTCATGTGATCTAAGCCGCATGTATATAAACGAACCTGAAGTGGGAACCGAAGAAGTAGCCTTCTTCTCAACTTTCCACTTCAGTCTAAGTGGCCAGGGACCGCTGTCCCACATCGGGCCTGTCAGTATGCATGCCCGATCCACCCCCCACCAGGCTCTCAGCCCCGGACGCTACACCCGGGCTCCCTCGACCCCGGACGAGTCCCTGACACTCTGGACTTTGATCGGGTATGGGTTCGGATTGGTCAAGGGCAGCCTAAGGGATGGGCAGTGTTTACAAGCATGGTCAGAGGTGGCAGACAGTCACCCTGCTTCCATCCTGTCCTCTGTCCTTTGACAAGGCGTACTCCCGAGTTGTGGTCGAAGTTACCGGTGACCCCAACCAGGCGGACTGTGTACGGTTCTAAGGTCACATCCTCCGTGATTTTTAGTCGACCTGTACCCGAGACGTTCACTCGTTTAGGTTCTCGAGAATGAGAAGGACCAGCTATAACTGGATAGGCGGGCACATGATGAATCTGGCTCTTGAGGGAACCTGGTGGTCTGAGTCTGCCACTTGCCAGAATTCTCGTTCAGGTGGACGCATAGTATGCAGCTGGAATGCTGTCTGCATGTCTTCGGCTATCAACAGAGGGATGGTCATCCCTTTGAGTACGTAAGCTTCCACACCCCACAACAGGACGTGACCTCGTTGTGAGGGCAGGTATAAGTCAATCGTCGTGTAGCCTTGGCATTTAGCCTTCCCTGTTAGCTGAACCAAATTCAATTTCAATCCTTGCTTTATGCGGGTGCCTTCTCCTTTAATACGGTCGTACAGGTCAGTCGATATTAGCATGCAGGCTGCCCCAGAGTCGGCCAACGCTTCTATCTCGATCCCGTCTATTGCGTTGATGTGACAACGGACTTGACAAGCATCAGATCCTAAGGACTGCTGACCTGGGGGTCGCTCGAATATCTTACAGGCTTCATATATCTCACCTGGGACCAGGGCGGCCCCAATGAGTCTCTCGTCAGGCAGGATCTCCTTCCACGTACAGGCCGCAATGTAAGAAAAGGAAGAATCTTCAGCATTATCTATGTCAGGTATATCCGACGATTCGGAATCGGACAGGGTACAAAACTCTGTGTAGGCCACTGCGAATTCTGCTTCCTGACCTTCCACTAAGGCAGCATAAGCCCGTTGGTAGGTACTTTCCAACTTGGACGAGTTGTCACGCTTCTCACGGTCGTTCCTGGCTCGATCAGCCTTCCTAGGGGGACAGTTGTTGTCCCAATGGTTTGCACTTCCACAGTGTTGACACGGTCTGGGCAGTTTCTTCCGCGACTTAAAGGGTAGGTCTGGCTCCCGGATGCAATGGCGACGCTTCTGGTCTCAACACAGTCTCCTCCACGTTTATTCCTCTCCAAATTAATGCAGGTGACTCAGTTTGCTAAAGCGTCAATACTGAACTTGTCGCTAGCTACTAATTCGTCATGCTTAAGTTTAGTCAGCCGTAAGAGTTCTTCGGCTGTGTCGACCTGATCGATGTTGAGATGGGCCCACCATCCTTTTGGGATGTCTTCTAGAAGTCTTTAGGCCTCGCCCCTCAAGACCTCTGGTCCGGGAACATCAGCAAGTGGATATAGGATGCGTAAGAGTCATAGTTTGCGTGTCGCGAAGTCGTGTGGGGACTCCTTAGAGTACCTTTCACCCTTGCGGTACCTGCAAGTGTGGAATCGATCTCGAATCTTGTCGAGGAAGGTGGGTGTTAAGAAGAAATGTAGCACGTATCCGTGTAGATCTTCCCAATTGGTGGTAAAATACAACCTGTCGGCGACCGGTACAGTCGACCACCAGTCTGCCAGAGCACCCTTGAAACGATCAGGAAGTATGCGGGTCATTTGTTGGGCGAAAGCAGGTGAGTGCCTGGCCAGGTTCCGACATATGCTGCACCACATTATATAGCTGTCGATCGAACCATCGAACTCTGGGAAGTCTGACGTAGTATATTTGCGATCCACGTAAGGTTGTGTGCGGTCAAGAGGAGGTCTGTATCCAGGATTCTGCTGAGGCACTGCCAACGCTCCAGGTCCGGGAGGTGGCAGAGGTGGCGGTGCCCCAGCGTATCTGACGGGTAGAATGTGCCCCGGGTATGGAGCCCCACTGGGCGGAGGAGGTGGTCCAGGTGGAGGTGGTGGTCCTGATGGGGGTGGTGGACCCGCACCTCGTGGTGGCAGCTGCCAGGGGTCGAGAGGCAGTTGTCTCGGATCATGATATGGATCTCTGGATCCAATGGGTCCTTCATTCACTGGATGGTGAGGAACATGAGGGGGTTCGGGTCCATGATTGTCGGGATCGAGTCTCTCCTCGACAGGTCCCAGCTCTGTCTTCCTTCTGACCTTCAAACCTCTCACAAATTCGGTGTAACCCACGTTCTCCTTAGGGTTCTCGAAAGCGTTGGTCTCTCGATGAACTGTGATGAACAGCATCGAGGGTTCATCTCTGAGTAGCATCCCTGCAGCGACATTAATGCTTGGTCTAGGCACCAGGAAGGCCCTGGACGGTTGGGTGCGTTCATGAACGAAAGTGGTCTCTTCAGCGGGAGATATGAGATCCTCAAATGTGGTCCATCCCGACGGGAGGGCTTCAGGTTGCCGAGTGGGTCGCATTTCAGTCGACCATGCCTCCTTGACTTGCCCAGGATCCGTAAACTTGGTGGGCGAGACATTCGCCAACCTGAGTCCACTCATGCGCAACTCGTCAAATTCCCGTGAAGGACGAGCAGCTTTCTTGATGGCGTCGAAATGTTTTTCGAAGGAATTGAAACGCTGGTCTAGGAAGTTCCATGCAATGCTGAACTCCTTGGGCGATGATCATCCTCTTATGGTGAATATCAGGGCGAGGTCGCCTTGGGGATCCACTACGAAATCACCTGCGGCTAAGTTGGCCTTGGTGGCTAGCTGGGTGAACTCGGTAATTTTCATGAGCAGGTTGGTTAGCTCGACCCGCCAGACGGTCCCTAGTTGATATCTCAAAGGCTCTCCTTCGAGACCGGCTCCAACAGACTCTTTCTCGAGATCAGCGGGAGCGAGACGATGCCAATTTCATATATGTTTCATGTAGTTATTCAAATCCTCAAAAATTCCACCTTCAAACTCTCCAAGAGCTTCGATGACTTGCCTGAGAGCTTGTTGTCTTAGGAATGCGCCAGGCGAGGAATGCACATCTTCGCCTACTGGCGAGGTATCTCTTGAGTTGGATCTACGATCCGACTGACTGATCCTCGTGGGGCAGGAAGGAGGATACAATTCATGTGTCACTTGGACTGGGGTGACTGGTTCGTCTCCCAACAGGGACACCGTCTTTGGTGGCATGGTGCGAGTTTCTCGCACTGGGGTTGGGGCACCAATGTTACGGGGATGGGGGGAAATCCCCATTCCTCGATCCGTTCTTATAGCGGGATGACGAACGTTGTATCTAGTCTGTACCATAACAGGATATGTAATCGATGAGTGATCCCAGTCTTGCAAGGGAGTGGACAATCGAATTCCCATCGATCGTGATTGGTGATGTAGTGAGCTATTAAGGAATTGATGGTAGGTAGTCGGAGACGTTGTAATGGGTCTACCCAACTAGACTCGCGACAGGAAAGAGGGGGGGATAAGGATCTCACTGAGGGTCAGGTCTGAGTGGGTATATTGGTCCAGTTGAGTCTGGTGCTGATACTCTCTACCAAACTATACAGCCGGTCACGGAAGAGTCCGATACAAATATAAAAGGAAAGTCACATGTGAATGAATGAAAATAGTAAGGAAAATAAAGAAAAAGTCATATCTCCTCAACCACTCCACCAAATCCGACGATCTTGGACTCATCAGAACCATCTCCACAGTCTCTACAACTCCTATTATTACCACGACTCACCAATCCTAGTCCCTGATGCAGTAGGGGGTGAAATGTGTGATAAGGGTTGGTTTGACCTGCACAGACTTGTCCCCATAACATACAGGCCTAGCTCTGGATTGCAGTCCCTTGCAATCTCCCAAAAAGAAAGTAGTCAAACACCAAAGAATCATCACCAAGAAATGTAAGTCCCCACTCCGCACACGGTGTCGAATGCCATGTGACCCAAGGGGGGGTCATTCGGGAAATGCCGAACCCCATGTTAGTATGATAGTCTCTGGTCGGAGGGACTAAACCTATTTTGCGCACGTCAAAATTTTCGATTCAAATGTATTTGCAAATGTATATTATCATTGAAAATAAATTGAAAACCTCCACTATGCCAATAGTTAGCCTTGTTTCCTTGCTCGTTTGCTGTTGCGGGATTCTTGATGGGCACCGCATGTCCAGTTCGGGGGATGTAGGACCCTAGACCCTGACATGACCTATGGAACTAATTTGTCTGTCAGAAACAACAACAGTATTAAGGTACGGTAAAAGGCATATACCCAAACCGTCTCACAGCCCGTCCCATTACACCTAACAACATTAGTACCGTCGTTAATTTCGCTTGCGGTAACTTTCATGGTACAACACATATGAATGCAGTAGGACATTTGGGAGCGTGGCGCATTGGACGGCCACTGGAATAGGTGGTTGGCAAAGCTGAGGCCGGGGAGGGTGGATGGGGGCTAGGAGAGGTGGGAATATGTTCGGGGGTGCTGGTATCGAGGTCATCGTCGATATCTTGTTCCAGTGGTCCAGTGGATGAGTCCGCATTGACTTCGGGTGGTGTTTCTAGGTCTGTGTCCCTGGATGTAGATTAATAATTAATATTACATCTGAAGTGATAAATAAGTAAAGAAGGATTGGGACATACCGAAGGCAGAGATGGGAACTATGTGCTTCAGAAATGTTGAGTTTCGCCGCTAAGTGTTTCCATCGTCTAGTTTCCCCTCGATTCGCAGTATGGCGATTGTTCCAGACCATCTTGAGACCTTCCAGCTCGAAATCTGAGATGTCAAATTCGCTAGGTGGAACAGAAGGGGAGTGGTTTTTCGCATAATGAAAAGCAATGTTGTACTTCCATACCGTGTTGGATCCTTTGGGGCACCATGGACACTTTATGGGAACATTAGCACACGGGTTTGTAGGTGAAGGTTGGGAAGCAGTGGCGTAAGAAAACTTAACCAGCCTCTGACACATTGAATTAGTATAATCAAGCGTAAAAGACGCTTTATATTTCTTCAGGCCAATCCGACATGAAGGTGCTGGTGATAGACAGAGCCCGCATGGCTCATCCTCTCGGCTAATAGTTGGGTCATGTAATATGTGAGCTGCGATGTGTGCGAGTAATTTTGGGGCTGTTTCAAAGATCGCGTGACAACGTTCACAAGAAATATTCGTTGTTACCACGTCTCTGTCATCCCCTCAAGTTCACATGCAAAACACACTCTGCCTGATGAGAGAATTGCCCAATGAGTTTCGTGTGACAGTTGTAACCTGCAGCCAACTAGCTCACCGTTAACCTGGTAAGGGAACTTATCCGACTGTTTGATCTCAACTATCTTACGTCGATCATCCAGCGAGAGTGCCCCAAACATCACTGCTGCTAACTCTCGCAGCTCATCACTTCAAAACCCATATCCTACAGCCTTCCTCAAGCCACCTTCTCTTCTGATTCCTGCTCTGATCACGGCGCTCTCTTCTTCGACAGTAACAACATCAGGATTGATTTGCTGGATGAACTTGCTGGGAACCATGATGCTTGCATCTCGTCCATGCTGCCAGACCCAATCACCATCCTTCCCATTTGACAGAATTATGTTTTGCGACTTCAAGCAGAGGATTGAAGACCGATGGTGACTGTTTCTTCGTTGAGTAAGTCTTTTGATACTGCACTTTGGGAACTCTTATCAACTTTGATGGAACTAACTTGGGCAACACCCAGAAATGGGATTCCCTCGCATCTCAGAAGCGTGGCTACTGGATCTTGGATCAAGATGCATTCGGTCTCCGTGATAGAACCATCACCAATGTGATGATGTGGCGTGGCGGGGATTTGGGCAAAGCGGGAAATATTGGCGACACGTCTCAATCGGTCAGTCGAGTTTGATGTTCTTGTGAACCTTGTGAATTCATGCAGAACCTTTGCCTTGTGTACATGCTTCCCATTCCCCACATCAATTGTACTTTCGAGCCCATTTTTCCGCGCATCCTCGTTGTCAACGAGTTCCTCAAGTTCCAGCGAGTCGGGTACAATGGGAATGGTGGAATCTGGGTTGGGTTGCTGGGGAGTTTCATCGTACGTTTCTTCATTTTCACCATCTTCACATACTTCCATCCCAAAGGGGTTTAGCAGATCGGCACCTGGGGTCGACTCAAGCTTGCCGAACTTTTCTGCAGGACTGAATGCCGTGAGTTCTGGATCATTTTCTACCTCATGCCAGCCGGATCTCCATGCAGACATCAGTTGTATGCCAGAGACTCGCACGTCTCCCTTCCACGATGCCGGATTGAGGTGATCGATTTTTTGCTCTATCCCTGTTGTGGTGCTTAAACCCTGGAGCCTTAGCCGACGAGGCCCCGGTCCCATTCTGGGTGTTGGGAGAGGATTGAGTGGCATTCGACGGCCCCTGAAGTTCGGCCCGATAAAGTGTAAGTGCTAACGTTAACATCGCTCCCATTTTGAGATCTGATAAGGCCAAAAATCCATTCCAGCCTATCCGTGCCCAGCAGGATCAAGAAGAACTCGCCATTGGGATTGTCACACTTCATCTTTGCCACGCAAAAGAACGCGTTCTTAACCATGATTTGGATATCACGGTAAAGGGGTGATGGGAGGTAAGCCGAGTGTGCATTATGATCGGTAAAGAATATGTATGCCAGGTGTGCCGCAGCACTAAGAGACTTAAGTTGATCATGAAGGCTCATGTCAACATTTATGTAGGGTAAGATTAGATATTTGACAAGCTTTGAGTGTTGATTGAGGGCGACACGAGTTTCGTAGTATATGGGATTGTCCGTGGTGAGTGGTGGTGGTAACTTCCAGATAAGTAGCATTAGGTTAAACATTGTAGTGACGTCTTGTTTATCTGTGACATTCATCAGGTTGTTGATTTGGCTTGAGGGGTATTTGTTGCCTTCTAGGTGGGACCGCAGGACTGAGGGTGTAATCTGAACACCACCGACTGAAACACCGCTGGGCCTCAGGTGAGTGTGTCGAAGTCTTTTCATAACATGCTTGTAGTCTTTGTCAGATGTTAACTCGTCCTCTCCAACCAGTAGGTTTAGCAGCGGTAGTCCACCCAGGTAAGCATATAAGCGGGATGTTGGAGATAGTGGTGTGTGCTCCGTTAAGGCTACAAGTGCCTTTCCTCGCCTTGATTCGCCATCTGAGGCAAGGCAATATACACTCCCTTGGTCTCCTTATGCATTTGGTTGCAGGCACTGCATGCTAGGCGGAGGAGATCAGCATGTTTGTCGGCTTTCTCATTTTTGCATGTTGCACTGATTAGAAATGGCCGTGCGATGTATTGGCAATGATTCCCGGTGAGAGCTCCAATTGCGGCAACTGTAGCCTATCGTCTATGATTTAGCTGGTGCTATGGTTCACACCCCTTTGTCCTAGACGTACCTCCATGCCGAAATGCACTTTTCTGTTTGCCAAGTCATCAAACAGTGTATGCGCATCATCGATGTTATTGATTGCATGTGCATTACACCCTGAATGCTCTCGACAAAGGCCGATCACACTGTTGGTGTGCAGGCACCAGTCCAACACCTCTTCCACCTTAATCTCATCTATCATACAAACAAGGCCGACAACTTGATTATTGGAAGGGGCATCAATTTGAAACGCCGTTGTGATGTTTGATCTCATTTCATCAAGGGTTGGGAAGGCAGGAGAAGCGCGGATTGAGGTTGTGCAGTGTCGTTGGGTTGTTGCTATCCCTGGCATGCTGAGTGCTGCATGTGCAAACTCTGCAACGCGTGCGCCCCCTAACCGGTAGAGCACAACACTCATAAGGTGTTCTTGTTCTGTGTGCCTCGGGCTGTAAGTTCCAAGTGCGGCTCTCCCAATAAGTTGAATGATTCCATTAATCCCATGCTTCTTTCGTAGCGCGGACCGCACAAGTTGATTCAAGTGGGGTACATTGCACTCGCCCACAGCCATGACAAATCTTTTGTAGTCCAGGTTTGAAGTCATGAGCAAATCCAGTTTCCGATTGGTGTTAAGACGTTGAAGTTTGAGACTGTCAATTTGACGGTCTTTCCGCCTGAGAATTTCGATTAACCCAGACATCCCAAGGTACTTATATGGGGTGGTCTCGGGGATGCCTCTGTGGATCCGGTCCTGAATACGGCAAAGTCTTTGATTGTTTTGGAGGAGTTGGCATTCTCGGCATGGCTCATTAACCCGCAGTGTCAACTGTAGACAAGTGGGAGCATGCAAGGTAAGAATACCATTTTTAGTGTGGATGTCCCAAGCCATTGCTAACTCCGCTTGTTCTTTCCATGGCCACTCAAGAAATGGGCTTCTCCCTTCAGGAACGTCAATTCTGATTCCTTGGCATGGATGCTTGTTGTCAATTATTTGGGGAGGTGAGTCGCTGTCCTCATCAGAGTCCAGGAGAAATGGGAGGTGTTTGGTACCAGGTTGCGGTGAAGGCAACATGCGCTGAGTGAGTACAGTATTATCCTGTCTCCTTGGGGAGGGCCTTGTTGATGCAGGATGGGACTCTAGAGGGATTCTATTGGAATTATGTTAAGCAGCACTTTGGGGGGATTTGAATTTAACGGTGATGGTGACATACATTTTTTTTGCTTCCTCAATCAGGTTATTGATTCGGATCTCCAGAATTTCTTCAGAAGCAAATTTGTTGTTGGTGAAGTATTGGAGTGTAGCACAAAGCCCTGGCAACCCCATTGGGCCCCGTCTAATGGCTGATGCTAGGGTGCCATTCCGTTTCGCATATTCACCACAAATATTGTTGAGTTTTTTATCCAGCCACTCATATACATCCTCATCTGGCTCTTCCAGCTTTTGAGTGGCCACTATTTCTTTAGGGTCACCAGTGAGAGCTGCAATAGGGTCTGAGGGAGCAGCAAGTGGGACAGTATCGGGGAGGTTCGTCGCAATATGTCTCAGTTTTGATAAGCAACTGGCTGATTGCAGTCCTTTGTCTGGTTGACTAGGCATTTTCGGAGCTTCTTCAGTGTGTGGAAGATTTGGTTTTGATGGCAAGGGTGAATGGATGGGCTCAGGGGCTAGACTTTGGAGTAAAGCGGGGGGGACCACAGTTGGGCGGTGTACGGACTCCTTTTTTTTGAAAAATGAAGCCATTAACTCAGCTTGTGGTTGGGCTTTTACTTTATTCTCCCGCTTTTCTTGGGATTCACGGCATCTTGCCTTGCCAATATGACACAGCAGATTTTTTTGACCACCGGTCCCCAGAAGTACGTCCATACCACACTCCGGACACACTTGAGAATGATTCTCTGCACTCCCCTCATGAGCCTAAAACAACATGCCATCATTGGGAACAATGTTTAATTGATCCACATACCTCCATCTTTCTAGTTGGCGGTGAATTCGACTTCTAGGTGGATGCCCAATATGGAATGCGGCAATGGCCGGGGTACGGCAATTGCCGATTGAATTACTTAGTATGTATGTCTCCGCTCAAACCCGCTAAAACCTGAAATGGTACATCGGGTATAGAATTTCCATGTTGATCACCCCTTGATGTGACCGCAAAATTTCATCCGGACCAGGGAGATCACATGTGATGCGGAGTCGCCCAGAGCTATCCCACGGACACATGGGCTGTTACGAAGTTGCCTTGCCCATGTGACTACTCCGCCAACAACTCAGCACTAACCAACCTCACCTCATCCTTGCCACCATCAATGCCAACCTATGCCAGAACTCAACATCGCGCTACCGCGCGCGCACTGCCACCCACTGGAGAACCATTGGTCGAATGGGAGGATTGGGCACAATAGTACGCCCCGTTTCTACTCCCATCGCTAACCTGCGAGTTCAATGACTAACTTCGTCCACACCGGCTTAGAACTTCGCATATCCAATATGCGATCGACTTCGCGCTCGAAAACGAATGGATCCATTGCTAAGGCCGGGAGGCCTTAGCTCTTCTGGCTTGTGCTCAGCGTGGTCGTGTACTGGACTCAACTTATCTCTGGCTGGGGCGTGTGCGCGGCTCTGGATCGTCATCAACTGCTGGGACTTGAAGCTAGGGCCGGGAGGCCTTAGCTCTTTGGGCTTGAACTGGCGACGCTAGGGTTCTCATGTCACATACAATGGCTGGGGTCGGCGCTGCCTCGGTAGGAATCGCGCGCGCGGGCTCGGGATCGATGTCAGACGGCGAACTTGATGCTAAGGCCGGGAGGCCTTAGCTCTTTTGACTTGAGCTCACTGTACTCTGGCGCTGTGAGGTCGCGGGATCATATTCTGTACTTGGGGGGCTTCATCGACGTCTCCAGCGCGAAAACTCGGGGAAAATCGAATAGAAAGCGAAAAGAATGTGGATTGGACGTGTAAAACTTGAGAAAAGGTCGTCTGGCTAGGGGAAGGGGTTCGGATGTCGCGATATCGAGGAATAACGACGCGTCCGACTCAGATAAACTTGTAAACTCCTGAACTCGGCGTGTAATTTTCGATACGCGATGTAGAATCAAGCTCAGACACAAATGACGATGTAGTTTCGTATGCAAGAAATAAGCGCAAAGTTGGACTCCTCGGAAATCATAAGAACACATGTAAGAACTCGAAGGAGTGTTGGAAAATGATTAAACGTCGGCTTAAACTAAGGCGAGGGCGGGTCTACGCTCGGAAAAAGATACCCTCCGGCATCGCGAGTTTGCGGGTGTCACCAGGGAACTCGGTGACTGGGTGTGCTGGGCCTCTGGTTTGTCCAGGCTCACGCACGGGTTGGGCCGACTGGCTGCCCAGACCGTGCTGCGTCTTTCACGTCTTATCCGGATCTTTCTCGGGTGAAGGAATATAGCCTTCGTCTAGCTCAGGCTCCGCATGCAGCGTCTTAGCATTGCCGGGCACTTCAACATCTTGGCTAGCGTTGTACAACTCATGTGGGTCACTCGAATACCACAACACTGCACGAGTCACCTCTGGACTCGATGACTTGGTGTTCCTAAGCTCAACAGGGGTCTCGGCGTCGTTACAGTCTTCATCGATGAACAACTCTAAATCGTTAGGCAACTCGGACTCGGCTCTGGATGGGGCTTCAGCCTGATGCTCGCGGCGTATCTCAACTAGGCATTTGACATGGCCGACTGCTACGGCTGGTTCTGAGTGACGTGGGGCGCTCTGTGGAACAGGACTTCGGCTATCACTGAGCCTCGCCCGGTTGACTCTACATGTCTCAGGTGTGAGGATCAGCGCACGCGGGGGTAACTTCGCATTATCTTGATCAAGCGACATCGTCGGCACTACTCTAGTTGCCTTGGCTGGGATAATCCGTTCAACCAGCAGCAACGGCTTGGGGACAAACGCCTTGTTGCGTGATCTCGTGCGGCAAAGTTTGCTGTAGTCAGCCGGGCGAAACTCATGATAGGACCCGATCGGCTGGGGCTCCTCGACTTCATTTGGGCAAACGAGGTCGGTCGATTCGAGGCCGTGAGGCCCTAGCTCTTTATGATTGAGCTCTGGTTCAATGGGATCTTCGGACATGGCAACGGGCTCGGCTTCACAAAGGCTCTCGTCATCATCAACGAGTCCAGATCGAAGATGTCATAAACTGTTCCACCAAAATCCTCATCATTGGGATGCAGGTCGGAGGTGTCATAGGTCATTTCACAAGAGTCATCGTCATTAGAGTGCGAGTCTGCAGACTTATAAGACATGTTGTGAGTTGTACAGTCACACGGTTCAGTTGAGTCACAGGATGGGTTGTTACAGAAGACGACACACAAGACAGTTGTAGAGAGTAGTTGTTAGTTAGCAGGAACCGCCTTCGGCGGTTTCCATACAAGACGCGTGACTATCTACAAATGGTAAGGTCGCGGGAAATCCTGCGAAACACAAGTAACCTCGGCCAGCACCAAAACCCCAATGGGGAAAGCTTTGCACAAGGGGGGGGGAAGGGGTAGAATGAGTAAGGAGGGTAGGGTATCGGGATAGAGGACGAAAGGGAGAAAGAGGGGGGAGCGATAGAGAGGAGAAGTCTTTGACTATGCAATGGATATGGTCGTTGGAGAGTCCGTATCCATAACACCCTCCCACTCATCTCCGACGTCCTCATGTGTCTCTGAAACACAAAGTATTTCTCAGCGCTGGATCTGCGCTGGGGGTTCAACAACATGCGGATCAAAGATGGCGATGAGTGGAAGGCGGCATTTGCGACTAACCGGAGCCTGTTCGAACCCATGGTGATGTTCTCCGGGCTGTGCAACTCCCCCACAACCTTCCAGACCATGATGAACGACATCCTCTGAGACTTCATTGACCAAGAAGTTGTTATCTGCTATATGGACAACATCTTGATTTTCACGTCCACACTGGAGGAACACCGGAAGGTTGTGCGGGAAGTGCTGGAAACGCTGCAGAAGAGGAAGCTCTTCCTCAAACCAGAGAAGTGCAAATTCGAGCGGTGCCACATCGAGTACCTTGGACTTGTCATCTCCAAAGGCAGCGTTGCCATGGACCCGGTGAAAGTCCAAGGAGTCCTTGACTGGCCAAGGCCAATGAAGGTGAAAGAAGTACAGTCCTTCCTGGGCTTTGTGAACTTCTATCGCTGCTTCATCAAAGACTTCTCCGAGATAGCGTGCCTGTCATATCCATACAATCCCGACCTCCGCTCCGGGCTCCCGGAACTCCGAAACTGATTCCGGAGCCCTACTTCCCTTCCGTCACCTTCTCCTTGCCGACTCCCAAGAGGTTATCCCACCTCCGGCTCCAACACCACCTTCGGTCCGACTCTGGAACATTCCAGGTCCAACCTCAACCTCGACACCTCCCAGACAAGCACGCAACACCTATGCCCCTGACTCCGGACCTCCGCTCTGGAATCCCGTTTCGCATCTCCATCTCCGGAACCTCCAGTCTTAGCTCCGACCTCGGACTTTGACCCCACCTCCGCTTATACCCATTGTATTGGTTAGCTCATTCCATTTAATTACGTTTGCCAATATTCCGGAGTTTAACTTCCAAGTTTGGACTTTCCGGACTTATGTCAGACCTTGCAACTATTGCATTGCTCCATTCAGTTCTGCTATACTCCCTCATTCCTATTTGGGCTGCTGCTTCCTTTCTATTCAGTCAGCTGGCCATTCCCCACTCCCATCCTCCTTCCTTCCTCCTTGGGCCTTGGCCCTTCATTCCTCCTTTGGGAAACACCATTGAGTCAAACACTTGACCCTCAGTGTTGTTCCTCTTTCCATCTCCCTTTGTCTCCTTTCGTCCTACCCTTGTTCCTTTTGATTCTGGAGCCCTCCTTATATACAATGTACCTAGTAACTTGTAACCTCAGTCCGAAATCGACTTGAATTCCCCCAAGAGACTTTCCCTCTGCTAGATCCGAAATTAGGGACCCTGTCAGGGGACGGACCCCGGGTCCCCATGACTCCTCTCTCTATAGCCCACAGCCCTGTGTGTGAACAGCCTATCCTAAGGCACAACCTACTGTGGGTAAGAAAGTGAGAAGAAGGTTAACTTCTCACTTTCCCACAGTGGCCCCAATATGGCGAAAACTTCCGGGGATACCCGGAAGTCACATGAGGTGGGATCCGGGGTCGGATCATGCGGCGCACGGAG
Organism: Cantharellus anzutake; assembly: GCF_015039405.1. Lineage (NCBI taxonomy): Eukaryota > Fungi > Basidiomycota > Agaricomycetes > Cantharellales > Hydnaceae > Cantharellus > Cantharellus anzutake. The sequence goes on from NW_024067497.1 coordinate 16,290, forward strand.
CGTGCGGCGCGGGAAGTGCACGGGAAGTGGAGCGGGTCCGGATGTGGGTCCGGGTCCGGGCTAAGTCAGGGTATGTGCCCTGACAGACCCCCAGGACAACCAGCAATGGCACAGCACTCCGCCTGAGTCACTGAGGCCGAGGTCCTTCCATGCTAAGTCTCCGATTCCACTCCGGAGTCGTCCGAATCTGCCTGTTCTAACAGTGCCTGCTCCACATGCTGACCCGCAAAACAAAAGCCTGGGCATGGGGGGAGAACGAGGAACATGCCTTCAGCGCCCTTAAGAAAGCCGTCACCTCCACCCCCATCCTCGCCTTCCCTGCTGATTCTGGCCGCTACAAACTCGAGTGCAACGCCTCTAACTTCGCCACCAGCGCTGTCCTATCCCAGCTCCAAGCCGATGGCAAGTTCCACCCCATAGCCTTCATGTCCAAGAGCTTCACGGAAGTAGAACGCAACTATGAAATCTACGATAAGGAGATGCTCACAATAGTTCGAGCGCTAGAAGAGTGGCGCCATTTCATAGAAGGAGCGGAAGAAAAGGTCAACATCTACACTGACCACCGCAACCTGGGATACTTCCACACCGCGCAATGGCTGAATCGCTGCCAAGCATGGTGGTCGCTTTTCCTCTCCCACTTCCACTTCACCCTCATCCACCAGCCAGGGAAGCTCATGGGGAAACCAGACACCCTCTCCTGCCATGCCAACCACCCGAGAGGGAAGGAGGACAATGAGAGCCTAACCCTCCTACAGCCAGAGTGGTTTGAAGCCTGCATGACTGAAGCCATCATGGTAGAGGGAGAAGAGGTGACCATCCTAGAGAGAATACATGTGGCAAAGGACCGCGATGAGAAAGTGGTGAAAGCGCTGAAGGAACTAGGGGATGGGACACTCAGATCAGATGAATGGAGCAGGGACGGGGAACTGGTCCTCTACCGGGGGAAGGTGTATGTCCCAAAAGACCCGCAGCTCTGCCACAACCTGGTGTGGCCACACCATGACGCACAGGTGATGGGACATCCAGGGCAATGGAAAACCCTGGAGCTCGTCTCCCGCGACTACTGGTGGCCCCAGATGGTGGAGTACATAGGCCACTACGTAGCGGGGTGTGATGCCTGCAACCAAGTCAAATCGTTCCCCTCGTGGAAAGTGGGGAAACTCATGCCAAACAAGATCCCCGTATGCCGCTGGCAGGTAATCTCCGTAGATATGATCAGAGAGCTCCCCGAGTCGAGAGGGTACAATGCCATCCTGGTTGTGGTAGATCACCTCTCCAAGTGCATCCATGCAATCCCCACAGTCACGACAGTAGACTCAGCGGGAATTGCCTGACTTTTCCTCGAGCACGTCTGGAAACATCACGGCCTCCCCTATGAAATTCTCAGCGACAGAGGGAGTGCCTTTGTCTCCCAGTTTTCTAAGGAGGTGGCAGCCCTGCTAGCAGTTAAGCTGACCCCGTCGGCACCTTACCACCTGGAGATGGATGGACAGACAGAGCGGGTGAACCAGGAAGTAGAAGCTTACCTCCGAGTGTTTGTCAACCACCGCCAGGACGACTGGGCAGACTGGCTCCTGCTAGTGGAGTTCTCTCATAACAACCGCATCCACACATCCACCCGCCACACCCCCTTTGAGCTCGACACCGGTCAGCACCCCAGGATGGGGACAGAACCCACATGCATATCAGAAGTTGAAGCCACAGACACATTCACCTCGAGGATGATGAAAATGCAAGAGGAAGCGAAGGCAGCACTGGAGCACGCAGCGGAGGAGATGGCCTGCTATTACAACTGGAATCGAGAAGTAGCACCTGAATACAAAGAAGGCGATCAGGTCTGGCTCAGTACCCAGAACTACACCACAGACCGCCCAACCAAGAAGCTAGACCACAAATGGACAGGCCCTTTTAAAATCCTCAAGGTTGTATCCCCCACCGTGGTCAAACTCCAACTCACAGCACAGCAAAAAAGAGTCCACCCAGTGGTGTCAGTAACAAATGTCCGGCCCCACCGCCCGGATGCGATCGCTGAACAACCCGCCGACCCCCGCCCAGGCCCCGAAATCATAGATGGGGGAGAAGAGTATGAAGTTGAGAAGGTCCTTGACTCCCGCTAACTCTGGTACCTGGTGAAGTTCATGGGCTGGCCAAACTCCGAGAATGAATGGCTCCCCCTTGACAACCTAGCCAACGCATGCAACCGAATTGAAGAGTTCTATGAAGCCCACCCCAACACCCCTGGGAGAGAACAAGAGAACCCCCTAGCCACTTCGAGGTGAAGCGGCTTAAGGGGGGGGTGATGTCAGGGCATGCCGCTCTGCTGTGCGCCGCACCCTCCCATTGCCCCTCTTTCCTTCTCTTCCCTCTTTCGCTCTCTCCTTTGTCTTTCTTCTTTCCTTTTCTCTCTTTATATGGACGACCTCTCCTCTCACCTGTGTAGCATGGACATGCCCAACACCGAGTACTCCATGTGGGTACTGCGCCGCCAGGTATGCCACGCATCCTCATTTGTACTTCTTTCCTCTGACACTTGGGATCGCCCATGGAGTCATCTGCAATAGCCCGGCTCTACCCAGGCTGACGTGGCACCCCACATGTGACCCGTTCCCACCTGTATATAAACTGAGCCAAAGCAGAACCGAAGAAGTAGCCTTCTTCTCACTACTGCTTCAGGCAAGTATCTTACTTTAGCCTTTCATCCTAATGACAATCACTACTGCTTCAGCCTAAGAAGCTACATAGGGACATAAGCCCAGAGAAGGGCTGCCCACCATACGGTCTCACCACCCTGCTGCCGTCTGGGCTGCTAGTGCCGAGCTTTATGCCACTACCTCCGCCTCTCTTGAGCTGTCCCTGACAGGTGGCAACTTGAGGACATAGTTTGACATCTCTGGAAATGTTTCCAGAATTTCATAAGGCCCTATATATATTTGCCTGCCCTTCCTTTGGGTAGGTTCAACTTATCCATGGATAAGTATGCAAGCTCACCTTTTCTCAAAGGCAGGTCCGGGCATCTTTTCTTATTCACCTGGATTGTTTGAGCAGTGCGATTGTGTATTATCACATCATGTGCTGCCATGAGGTTTTCCTTCGCCTTTTGGGCAAAGTCGTTCACTCCTGGGTAGTCCGAGGGTGGTGCTGTTAGGCACATCTTTGGCATGTGGCCATAGATTAATTCAAATGGGGCAAATCCTGTCGATGTGTTTGAGCTTGCATTGATTGCAAATTCTGCCATCGACAGCTTCGCTGCCCAGTTGCGTTGATCTGGTCTGACCATCACACATAGTATCTGTACTACTTTTTGTATCATTCTTTCTGCTTGGCCATCACCTTGCAGATGGAATGCAGTTGTGAATTTCAACTGCACACCGAGTATTCGGTGTAGTTCGTGCCAAAATTTTGACATGAATTTCGAGTCTCAATCTGATATGATTGAGTGTGGTAGACCATGAAGTCTTACAACTTCATGAAGGAATACAAATGCTAGTTCTAATACGTTCGTTGTTGTTTTTATTGGAATCAGGTGGATGTTGGACATCAACCTGCAGATGATTACCCAGAGGTAATCATATCCCAAGCTTGTTGGGAATGGACCTGTGAAGTCCATGGCTATTGACAACCACGGTGTTTCTGGGGTTGGGAGTGGGTGAAGCAGTCCAGAATTTCTCATGGTGCTTTTCTTTGTTGTCTGACAAGTTCCGCAAGACCTGCAGAACTTGTGGGTGTCCTTCCTCATCGACTTCCACCAGAAGTATCAACGGAGGGTTTCCACTGTTTTCTTGGATCCTAGGTGTCCAAGTGTTCCATGGATGTTTTGAGGATTATTCCTCAAATGGACTTCCTTTCGTAGTTCCCTTTCAGAACTACTATTTGGGTCATCCCTCCTTCTCCAAGTTGGGTTATCAGCCCATTTTTTATGGAGAAGTTTTTGAAATTCCCAGGGTTCTCTAGGATTTCCTGGTGGATCTGGCTTTGTGTGTATCCAGATTTTATTGCCTCAATGAGGTCCTTTCCTTTGAATTGTTTTCGAAGGTTCTTATGATTTCTTCCAGGTTTTGGACGCTCCCCCTAGAGCTTCTTCTAGGGTATTTCTCACGCATATTGCTGCGAGTCTCTTTTTCTCTGAGTTTTTACTCAGAGTACTGCTTAGCAGCAGTCCTTCATATTCCTCAACTCTGTTGGGGATAATGTCTTCTGCATTTTTATCCAGATGGATATCTGCCAACATGTAGTCGTTGAAATGCAGATCCTCATCAGTTGACGAGACATAGTACCGTGAAAGTGCATCTGCCACTTTGTTCTTGTGGCCTTCCACATATTTTATTTCGCAATTAAAGCTTGTGAAGAAGGCTTGCCATCTCAGGTGTCTGCCTGAGTTGTGGTTTTTCGCTTTGAAATATTCCAAAGCTTTGTGATCTGTGATTACTGTGAATTCACAGCCTCCCATGAGATCATCTTGCCATCTCATGAGTGCCTCGAGGACACCCAGTGCCTCAAGTTCATAGGCGAAGTACCTATGTTGTGTATTGGTGAACTTCTTGGACATGAATGCGGCTGGGCAGCAGGTCTGCCACTTTTTGCCTTGTCCAATTAGTGTGCCCATGCCCACTGGGCATGTGTCTGTTATGACCCAGACATGGAGTTTACTCCTCTCTTCTTCCGAGAGGTTTTCCAGTGGATTCCACTGGATGGGCTTCAGAATCGGAGCCCTGCATGCGAGACGTTTAATCTCATCAATGCATTTCTGGTGGAGTGGTGTCCACCTGAATGTCTGCTTGTTTGAGCAGATTGTTTGCAGTGGCCCTGTGTAGCCACTGACGTTCAGCATGAATATCAATAGATATTCTACCATTCCCAGGAATCTTAGGACTCCTGTGTGGTCTACTGGCTCTCGCCAGTTGCGGATTTTTTCCATTTTATCCACTTGAGCGTGGATGCCTTGTTCGTCCACATGGCTTCCTAGGATGTCTAGGATTGGAGCAAATGGCTGGAATTTTTTCTGGCTTATATAAAACTTTGCCCCCTTGAGGCAAGTAAACAACCACAATAATGCTTTATTGTGGTTCTCCACCGAGCTTGTGCTGGTGAAGATATCATCGAACCAGACATGTAGGTGTCTGCCTACTTCTCCTCATAGTTCCCAGGTCAACACGTGCTGGAAGGTACAGGGAGCATTGCAGTCTCCTTGCTGCATTGTGTTTGAGTTGTACGTTGTAGGAGAAATAACGGTCACACTATGGAAACCCATTATGGAAATATGCCAGATAAATCACAAAACCTCATATGACAAGTAGATATGAGAAAATAGAAGGACCTGAATTTTAACGAATTTTAACGAATTTTTATGACTATACACGATAAATCGAAAGAAAGAAAAATAGCAAAAATACTTCAAGCTTACCATCAACGAGACGGAATTCTCGGGGGAATTTATAGCAAATATTAAACCAAGAATTAGGACAATCGACCAAGATTTGACTATAAAAACAATCAGAGAACCTCCACGGAAACTACTTTCCCATGTCCGCACATGTAGCCAAGGATGGAAGTACTGCGGAACAAGGATTCCTTAGGAACTAATGCAAAATTCAAAGTCGTGTTTATAATAGGAAATGTAGATGTCCCCCAAACGGACCCAATGAAAGTAATTACAGGGAAAACTACCCATAAATGACAGAGATATGACTAAAACTCCTGCAAAACGAGGACAATGCTTAAAAGGCAAGTGCAAAGAATAACCAGTAACGACCGAGACGAGCTTGATAGCCCATTAGAAAGGAAGGGATCCAAATTTTCATAATAAAAGGATCATGCATTAATGAGATATCCAATAACGGGAATAGCGACATCAAAAGTCCGAGCTCAGGGAAAAAACGATGTTTACGTAGGATCCATAATTAAAACATACAACGAAATTTACACGGAAATTATGAAAAAATAGGAAACTATAGTTATGCAAATTTTCAGCCCAAACGGTCCAGCCATTGTAAAGTTATACCAATGACGGGAATATAGAAATCCGCATCATGTTTAATGACACGTGAGGGTGGCTGTTATGGAAATGGGAATTTCCCATTTTAGACTCTTATGGGTTCTGTATCACATGATTTGTATAGTAATTGAGTCTAATCAAATCAATAAACAACCAAAAACCCGCTGTGCTAACATCTGTATAACCATATGAACCCCATTTCCCAACCTTTCCCTCTTCCTGCACTAAGGACAGACGAAAATGGGCACCTCCGGCCCATTTTTGTAACAGTGGCAATGCAAAGGGAACTGGCCATTGGAACCGAGATCTGCACTTTGGCAGATCGCAAAGACCAATTTCCGTCCAAATAAGGAAGAGCCCAGTCAAAACAAAGCACGGAAAGTGCAAAACAACCTTAGATCATGAGGGAAAAATCTGAAATAAATCACAGAAGCCCATATGAAGGATATAAACACCCATGCATACCATAAATCCCGAACAATTAAACAGAAACAGCGCCCGCATACGAACGACTATGGGAACGATGCACATGATTACCGAATGTGCGTGTGAACTTTTGCTAACTCGACAAATACCAGGAAATAGAAGACAACTTTAGTACCATTGGAAAGGTGGGAATAAATGAAAATTTATGATACCAAGAACGTGAGAAACCATCCAGAAATGAATGAGATACAAGGACATGAAGTTAGAAACCTGATAACACGTGGGAAGACAGCTTCAAGAGGTCCAGAGCCCTAAATAAAATACATAAAAATATGATATCTTCGAGGACGACCTACTATAACAACGAACAATACATATGGAGGATTAGGATGTGATAATACAAAGGGGAATCAGGGAAGATGAACGAAATCCACGAAAACCACTAAACTACGATGGACCATGGTGGGAATTTTAGGGAACAATATTCTAATGAAGTGGAGAGCTATAATACATTCGTTTGAGTAATTCTTGACTACTAGCAACTTTTTCTTTCGGTTTTAAACCTGAATAATTCACTCATTTACCATTTCAAGTCTCATTTTAACTAAATGTCGCTGAATAAAAATGGAATAAATCAGCTGAAGGTCTCAGCGCAGCCATATGCATAAGTAATGCGAAGTTTGAATTCAGAATCACCGAGTCATAGCAAATTTAATGGTAAATATGAGGAATTTGAAATAGGAAACTGCGACAAATGCAGCACAGTCAAGTTTTAATTAACCATTAAAATAGCTTAGGTGAGGAAGGACAATAAGGATTCTAGGCTCAGTCTGACTGCAGTAGAGCCGCAGTTCAGCGCAGCAAAGTGCAGTAGAACTATAGCATGAAAATTTCATTTTTTATTCAGTTTGAGAAAAATACACTGTAAATAAATCCTGTAAATAGGAGGTAGAGCGTGAAAAAGGAAGGCGACCCAAGGAGTATAAAAGGGAGACCCTTTCTGCGACTTTTCGCCCCCCTTAGAGAAGTGAGAAAATAGAGTATTATTTTTCTCAAGCATTTCTGGTTGTCACTCCAGTGCGAAAAAGTGATATACAGTTAAGATTGCCACTGTAGTAAAAGGCAGCAATTAAGGAGAGAAATATTAAGTAGATATTTCAACAGGAGAGCTGGAACTCAAGGGACACTCCAGACACAATCCAAATCCATTAACTGAGCAGAATCTTTGAAACTTCACCAAGTAGAAGATTTAATTCAAGTTAAATTCCAAATTAAACAACACTACACAGAATTACACCTAGACAAATTAAGAAATTTCAATAAAGGAACAGCTCCACAGGGCTCGGTTTATCTGTAAGTCAATTCCCAGAAACTTTAGACTAACCCATAAAAATAGAATTAGCCAAACATTGGGATTGGTACTATATTTACAACAAATAATACTAGTACACTTCCCCATCCTAACTAAAGAACCAGGGAACAGCTTGGTGGTGGTCTCGTTTGAACCTCCCAACTGACCTTCCTTCGTTCTCTCCTTCAACGTTGTTGTGGGGACAAGTCTGTGCAGGCCAAACCGACACTTATTCCATACTTCACCCCTTACTGCATCAGGGACTAGGATTGGTGAGTCGTGGTAATAGTAGGAGTTGTAGAGACTGTGGAGGTGGTTCTGACGAGCTCAAGATCGTCGGATCTGGTGGAGTGGTTGAGGAGATATGACTTTCTCTTTATTTTCCTTACTATTTTCATTCATTCACACATGTGACTTTCCTTTTATATTTGTATCGGACTCTTCCATGACAACTGTACAGACAGTTAGTTAGTTAGGGAGTTACACAGAGTATCAGCACCATACTCAAAAGGACCATCCTACCTGAGAGATAGAGAGATACCTACCCCCCCCAGACCTGAGTTGCGAGTCTAGTTGGATAGACCTGTTACAACGTCCTGTGGGGCATAGAGAATGTTGTTGCTCTGGCAACTGATTCTTGGATCAGTCGCATGTCTGGCATTGGTGTGACATCGAGAATCATACGATTTCTCGTGTCGATTACTGTGCGCAAAGATCCATCTGCTTTGCAGATGCATAGTAGCGGGCATGCTCGCTCACTGCTCACGGGATACCACCATCCTGCTTTTACATAGCAATCTATTTTGGTCACTAGTGCTTCCTGCAGTGCTGCAGGACATCTCGGGGTGTTTTCCTGAAATTTCTTGTTCAGATCTTTTAATGGGATTCGATGGTTCACCTCCCTCAAGGAGGCATTTCTAATGGCACTGGCACCATTATGGTTTCGAATTTCTCTCTCCACCACTCCCTGAGTATTTCAAACTCAG
>NW_024067498.1:0-24671 GCF_015039405.1 Cantharellus anzutake
CGACAAATTGGTTGATGAACATGGAGAACCAGACGCCAACACTGTTGGCGATTCTGAATAGAGAAGCGTTGACAACTTACCGAACATAATCGAACGATGGCATAAGGGTCGAGCCAGCCGACGATCTCGAGAAGAACGTCTGAAGGAACATCGATGATTGAAAGGGGCATCTGGGCGGTGATATATTGTGGTTCAGCCGCGGTCAAGGCTGGTGAAGAGGATGGATGTTGGTTGGGGGGTCTAAAAGAGGGAAAGATGGATGTGTTCGGTGATCTGTTCTTCGAGTTTGTGCGAAACCCTTTTTAAAGCTCTGCGGAGGGAGTTAAAAGAGTAATAATGGAAGAAACAAAGGCCTCCGTAGATCCTCCGATCTTTTCCTAGTGCGTAATTCGAAGAAGACAAAGCACGAGTAGACTCGCACTGTCCAGGAGGAATTGCAAGCTCATGTCCAGCAGAAAGTGCAACGTTGCAGCCAAATGCACCCGAGCAATCATATCTCATCCTTCTGTGAATGGCAACCGCCTGCGGGAAATTTGCATAAACCCCCGCGGTCCACGGATTCCCACAGATAGCTGATTGAAACATATTGATCCCATGTTCCACAACCTCTAGGCATGTGCAGCGGAGAGTCATACAAGGTGCCGCTCTACTCCGAATACGAGTTCCAGGTTGTGGACGTGCTCCCCAGTCCATCTAACGTCCTCCGAACAAAATTCCCTCTTCTAAAACTCCGCGGAGATTGACTGGGGAAAGGTTCTGTTGGTGGCTGTGTGAACACCGTGGGATCGGAGTCAATTAATTATCAGGCATATAAATGACCACGCGTCAAGTTCAAGTCGCTGGACCCCTGGGAAACATCCCTGGATAAGCTTCAATCCATGAGCTGATGTATAACAGTGGGAGCAGCATGCCTTCAGGGGCATGATTTGTGGATTTTTTCTGTTCGCAAGGACCCATAATCATCTTCTTAACAACTGCGTCGATGACCTGAAACTACGTGCATCGCATTTTAGGCTCAAAAAGCCTTTATTGTTTACGTTCCAAGTGTCGTAACCCTTTGTCCTTGGGGTCCCAAATCTGACCCTTTGATAAACCGGTTAAGCCTGATCACCTGATATGTAGGAGCGCTGAAATTTGACCGAAATTATGCTTCTACCATCCGCGATGCGCCCCATTCATAGCACATGTTGGAATCTCAGATAATCGATCTAGCCGCGTGTTCTTATTCCCGAAGCATTGGCGATATAATGATATAAGAAGATATGCGCCCCCGTCTGGAATAACCGACACATGAGATCCTGCTGATGGTCATTGACAACGTGCATCAACACAAGTGGGAATGAGAAACAAAATCATATGAATGGATTTGCAAACTAGAACGGGAAAAAGGATGCTGAACAAATTCACTCCGAAATTGGTAGATGCATAGGATTGTGAACATGAGCGTTAACAACGTAGGAAATGGAAGAAATCTCGGGCGGACAACTGCATGTGACAGGAAGTGGAAGTGATGGCATCCAGAGACATTCCAATCGTGGAATGGCTGGTCTTGTGCAAGTAAAACGTTCAACCACGGGTCTTCGGCGCTGCTGATCTGGTTACGCTGGGAGTTTATTGGGTGAGAACAATCGATGTCCACGGGCTTTTCTCGAATGAAAACGAAAAAGGACTGCGCCTTTCAGGCTGAAACGAGTAAAGAACGGTTCCACGGCCTCCCGGTCATACTTGTCCTTCTAATACCAGTAATCCTTCCCTTTTTCATCTTGGTTCCTCGGCACTCGATCACTCCCAGGGTCAGACTCGCGCCGCTCATAACACGCGTAAAGCCACCTAGCATCCAGCGCATATAATCCTTTGCATACAGCACACTACTTCGTCTGTACGGCGCAGACAAAACCGAGTTAGGTAAGGTAGGAAGCCGCTTGCGAGAGTGGCCCAGGTGGGCGCTTAAAGATGACGATGTTGTCCCGCGGCGATAGGGCTGTGGCCGGGATAACGCAGGCGAATTGGGGATGGAGTGGGAACGCAAACGTGGGGACAATGGGCGTGGGCGCGAATATGGCAAGGAGACGGTGTTTCTTCTACGCTTTGGTGCTTGAATGGGTATGATCGGGTGTAACGACGCACCCGTCTCCAATTGATCAACATCATCTGGCTCTGATGGTATAAGGAAGATCCCTTTGTCAAGGGAAACTACCGATGGCCTGGAAAGCATCTACCAACATGTTTGACATTTGAAAAACAAAATGAAGGCCGGGGTCAACCACCTTGTCCGTGGTTGATCGACAGAGACAGGGTTACTTACCTCAGCGTCCATCCTACCCTCGATGTCGTACTTGGCCACGGGGTCCTGACGAATCCAGATGCGCATTCTTTCGAAGACTTCGAACAGCGATGGAACTTCGGGATCGTCAAGCACTCCACCTGGGTCTTTTGCCACCTTCCTCAGAGTATCGGCATCCATATCGATATGGTAGATAATGTCGTAGGACGGCGAAGCAGACATACGTGCCGCTGAAGCGGATGCTCGTGGGATGCGGTGATGTTGAAATCCGTATCGACCAGCGGAAAGATCTCTGAGCATCAGTACGCGGAGATCTGCACGCCAGGTGCAATCAAACAACTCTTTCCAAGGGGCACAGTCAGCGGGGGTGGATTGTAGGACCTCCGCGGAGGGAGACGGATAGTATCGAGTGGGAGTGTAGCCGTCGAAATTAAGGTCAAGTCCCTTTGTTGCAAAAGCGGTCATCATTACTGAAGATGGGAAATTGATCGAGCGGACGCCAGTGAGAAAAGATCCTGAAAGAGGTTGGAGGAAGAGGAGGGATTCGCAGCGTGTTGCTGTTTGGCGGGCCTAATGTGACGAAAGATATATGTTGGGGTACAATTGTGCACCCTGCCTCATACCTACTGAATAACTGATGTTACCACGGCTCAAGCCTTCCAGGGCTTTTGATGAGTCCCTGGTACGTCGGAGAAACCGTGGCGCCAGCAAGTGTACGCCATTAAGGCCTTTGCCCCTCCACTCTGAATGTCCTGAGACTGTCCTTCGTCCTAGTCCTTACAGCGGAGAACACGAGGGGATGCGGGGAGAGACCCTATTTACCAGCATGGAAAGTGCACTCAGTCTTGTGGCCTAACATCCGCAAGATGGAGCAATAGCGCAATACAGTGGAGCCCCCCCCAACGCGCCATTTCCCACTCGGGAACCTCGAACGTTCGACCCCATCTCGGGCGTAGCCGAAACGCAATAACCATAAACAGACCCAAGTGACGCTTTACATTGCCAACATAAAGCTCCTGCTGATCGATCTGTGACAACATTGAGACGTCCCGCAGCGCTCTAACGTTGGGTTGCGTGATGGATGCCTGGCGTACCATCATTCCGATTCTGATGCCACGGGGTCTATCCAATCGGTCGTCTTCAGCATACTTACGACGTTGGCGCTTGTGGACTTGCACACGACATGCGAGTTCTGGCAGTACGGGTCCCAGAGGACACATACCTTTCCCTACACATCCTCGGCCTACTCCTCACCAAATCTTCCACTTACCCCACGGTGCCACCGCCGCTGAGATAAAGTCTCGATGTGAGTTCACTGACTACTTTGGCAACTGCAGAGGAAACGTGCCTCATCCTAATGGCATGCCCTGCGGGAGTTCCGACTTCTTTCCTTCCCCATGATCCACCCGACGCTAATTTCCCTCATTGCTTTGTCGTGACTCGCTGGGGGGTGGTTTCACGTTCTGATCTTGATCGATGTTGCGCGTCTTTTGGCTTATGAATGGGGATCATGGATCACAACTGCGGCTTTTTTCGGCACCAAGAAAAGACTACGAACTCATGAAACTCTATCATCCCGATTCCGCCCAATTCCGTACGAACCCTTTTGAGATCCTTACCCCAGAACTCAGGCAAGAACGTTTGAATGCCATTAGGGGCGCTTATGACGCGCTTCGTGGGGCTAAGCAGGCTAGATGGGGTGCTTCTCATAGAGGGCCTTCGATGGGTGAGCGTGCTGGAGCAGAAGGCAGGAGGTGGACAGGAAAGAAAAATGAATGGGGAGGTTTTGCCTACGAGCCCGAGGTGCGGCCTCATCCTGATGGATTGACTGAACCTTTCATTCTGTCCAAGAATGGCGTTATGATGAGCCTTGTAGCTGTTGTTGTGCGTATCGAAGTTCATGCCTTTCGGAGAAGGCTTTCTCATGCTTCGTATGTAGGTGTTGACAGTTTTATCCTTTCGAATCCTATATATATCCCCAGCCACCATTGCTGCGCGAAAGCACGACGAAGCTCGATCCAATCTTGAAGAGGCTCGTCGATTGGGGAGGGAACATGGGGAAGAAAGAAGACGTGAGCTGAGGAAGTGGATAGATGAAGGAGGGATGAAAGGTTTTGGTACCAAAATCGGACACGGCGGACCTCGGCCCCCGGCTGAAGACCATGACAAGATGACGGCGAAGTCCCACAACGGCTCATCAGAAGCAGAACGGTCATCGGCTTCTTCCCAGCCGTGAACTTCTGACACATACATTTATCACTGAAATTCTAACCTATATGATTCGCATGATGACCTGGATAATTCGCGCCTCCTCTATCTTAGAAAACCCTTTGTAACTGCTGCTTTAAATATATAAACACTGGGTAGAATGAGGCTTCGACAACTCCAAATTATTGTAGAGGGCGAGCGGAGTTGCCACCACCGGTGTCTGATTGAGGGGAAGGAGGCAAGGGTGGAATTCTACAAGCCTCGTGCGGGGTTTGGGTGCTAATAGGAAAGGGCTTGTAACCCTGACTGCCAGATTTCGGCTACAACAGTATTCCCACTGTCACTTTGAACTGTGAGAACCGCGGTCAGCAATGATTACTGCCAGAGCCGTCCCAAAACTTCATTCCTGGACTGGGGGTCTGCGCTTTAATCTTGGACGTATATTGCTCATTGTAAGGACATTCACGATCGATCGGTCTTATACCGAGGATCATGGACACAGAATATTTATGGATTGGACGATGGCTTGATCTGAGGTGTCGTCGAGAAGCGCCATTTCAGAGGCAACTGATTGGAAATATGGGAAGGACCATTGCTTTGCAATTAGGAGTGACACAGAATTGAAATATCCCGGCTCCCTGGGCCAGAACGATAGTCGCACATGAAGTCGATCACGATGGGAAATCCTTGTATCACCGGCGAGTTAAGGAGATCCATATGCCTACCGAAGTAGCACGGCCTATTCTCTAGCTGGTTACTTTTTGGTTCACATGAACCAGCAGGCGTGAAGATATCGTCTCCTGAGCATGGCCGACCAGGTGACAGAAATTGCATCCATTAAAAGAAGCTGGGCGAACAGCGAGAGTAGTCATGCCCGGGATACCAGAACTGATGTGCAACACCGGCAGGTCACTATAATATTAAGGGGAAACGTTGTCGACGCGGGCAATGCGAGAAACTTGTCGTACAATGCTCGAGGCCCACCCGAATCAGCAGCAACGCGGGCGCGGGGTGTGGCGGACAGCGCACGTCACGGCCCGAGTGAGGAAGTTGCAAATTGCGGAGCCATCCCTCATGCTCATGGGTTGTCGGACAACGTGGCAGGCACTGCTGGCCTTCTCAGGGAACTCCGAGGATCATTGGACTCTGGAAACCCGCGACCAAGCGCACATTTCACATATGAGCTAGCGTGATGGATCAGGAAACAGTCGCGAGCTGCAAAAAGAATCGGCGCGCCTGATTTGGATGAACGACCCAAGTGAATCTGATGACCTAAACACGGCAGCAAATCAGAGGCAGATCATCGCTGTTTTAGCGCCTGTAAGCTTATAGCGTTCATTATTATGTAACCCGTCAACACGCTGTCGAGATGCATGCTCCCGATATATTCAATGCAATTAGATGCGCCGATTTTCCCTTTTGCAACTTGCTGTTTGGTTGCATTGGAAGCAGGGGGGGTTCCTTAGGAATTGGTCAAACCGGTGAATTTCCGTTCCAACAAAGGCGTGTTACATTTTGAGCTGGTTCCGGATCGAACTCCAAACCTGGCTGTCATGACCATGCGCTGATTTGGCGCCTCATCATTGGTACTACCGGTGAGGATACCAACGATTCGGCTATTGGCATCAGTGATGACAGATCCGGAATCCCCGGGGGGTGGAGAAAGCACCGTCCTTGTGGCTGTACGGATGGATGGCTATCTCCATGGACGTCGAGCGAATTGCCGCAGTCGTTGTATTCCCGGACGAAGGACTCGATGCCGGTCGCACGACCGATGGTAACATCGGTGGCGTTTCCGTTCTTGACGACGATGAGACACTCTTCGCCGTTCACGTCGCGCATGGTTGGGTGGCGTAGCTCGTTTTCTTTGACGATGCCTCGAAGCTCAAGCTGCAGGAGGGCGTCGAGTGGCCGGCACTCAAAAATGTAAGCATCTCTTGCTCAGGGTGAGATTCAGCGACGATATGTTGTGTTTCCGAGCACACCGGTTCCATCGAGTTCATTGTCCGTCTCATCGTGCTCCAACGATGCAGGGGTCAAGGTCTATTTCTCTGTTAAGGGGGACTGTGTACTGAGACAAGAAGAGTGGGAGGTTGCGGTCACTAAACTATTCTCAAAAGTTTCATCCGAGTCGGAATCGCTCCCGAGTGTAGGTTCAAAACAATGAAAACTTGAGGTGGTGTCTAATTGTGAATTCTGAGGCCGACTTGAAGCCATGTCACGTAAGTCTCAGGTGTAATTTCACTGTGCCTATGTCGCACAAGTCTGCGACAATAATGAGATGTACTCGAACAAGGCGATGGACAAGTACACTCTCACCCCAGGCTTTATTTTCACTCTGTTATGGCGATCGAGCGACGCTCTGTGGCGAGCCCGTCGTGCAAAGAGGCCGCGCCGGCAAAAGGAACCAAGAATAAGGCTTCACTACTTGTCACCCCTGTCATCACCCGGCCTAATATAATATAATCTCCGTAGCCACTCGCGCGGTAGACGTTATACAAGAGACCCACCTAATCAGGGTCCATAGGTTGCCCAAGGTGGCCTCTGCCCGAAGACCTGGTTCTGCACTAGGACCTCTTTCCATGGTTCAGTTGCCTGCTGGTATAATATATTCTTTCGTGAGCTTGACCCGCGAAGTCGAACGTCCGGCCTATGTCTCGCTATGTACATGTCTACATACATCTACGCCGTTTTGTTCCTTGGCTCAGAATCTCATGTTGTTCTACAGTACCCGAGGATGGCTACGGAGCACGACCGGGCTTTCGCGATGAAGGGCGCGCTTGGAGCCGGTCGACTTTTTGATGATTGAGCCTCCTCTTTATCGATATGCTAGATGGCCGTTGGAGCCTCGATGTTACCATCCGTTTCGCACTTAGAAACATTTTGGTAACAATCTCCAGCTTGTCGGGCGCTGAGGTATGGATTTGTACATGTGAATCCTGTACTAATACGTCAGCTGTGAGCAGTTTCGGACAGAACATTCATAGAAGCGCGGAAGCTGATCCTCCCTTGAGCATTCACTTCACATCTGGGCCCATTCTCTTTTGCTTCCGATATTTTCTGCAGTAACTTGGGACTGGGTGGCTTGATGGTGGCTGCTCACACGCAGTTATGTTATGTTCCGATGACTATAGCCATTGCGACAACCATACGGTGTATCGTTCATTTAAGGGCTCACCGGATCGGATCACTAGTGCCAGACTTGCAGTGCTCCTACCAGCTCTGGGAAACTAGGCTTGGACTGGTGAAGGCACCACGATTAACGAGCTAATTTCTGGCCATCTCGGTTTCACTGGCATGATAGATTATGTACAGGTCGGGTGTCATTTGCCGGGTTCGCTTTGAAGATGGGTCTGTCAAGCCCCAGAGCTGTTCTCTTGTTTGCATCCTATCAATATCCATGACAGCTCTACAGCGCACTTAGCTGACACCGAACTCACGAGAAGCAGGAGGCAGGTCTACGGCCCTGGAGAGTGATGGATATAAATGAAGTCATCGTTCCGAATTCCGATGGTCGTCAATTTGTGCCTCGCAGGGTCCATAGATGATCATCTTGGCAAACGAGGGGATAGCAACGTGGGAGCTTCATGACCAAACGTTGCGCTATTTCTGCCACTTCGTACTTATGTAGTCGGAAACAGTTACGGGTTTAACGACCTTGAACGGTACTGGCCAGGTGACAAGTGTATATCTGCGACATGATCGCGCCCGTATGATCGAGATAAAGAGAAGAACCACGCGCGTCGCTAGCTTCTCAACGTCGGCACGTCCTTGGAGAGGACAGAAGGAGTATCTGCTGAATTGGTTGATTACGTCATCGGGAACCTCACTCAACGGCGTCAACTCCGTTACTCGGAAGGGGGAACGCTGACAGAGTTGCGCGCTGCTCATCCCAATTGGTGCACATCCCTGGTAGCTTTGCACGGGCGTGGTACACCTATCTTTACAGCTATTTATATCGAAATGATCATTGCGCAATATATTGTCCATTGACAATAAAGATGGAACCGGCGTTAATAGCTCGCCGCACTTGACACACGCATTCTGCCTTCAGATAACAAACAGGCGGGAGAGGAGGAACCGTAATAATCTTGTGTTTGCATCCCTAGATCTGGGTTGCTTCAATTGTGCGTGTTTTTCGCCATTCGACGCGTGAGGGCAACGTTCGTTACGCCGCAACCTATAGTTCTATATTTACTCAGTCATGCGGTGATCCTGTAATTGGGGGCGGGTAGTCCGTCAATGAACGATGAAATCTCTCTTCAGTTGAGCGAATTGCGAAAATTTGCAATGATATCCTACTACAAAACACGCCCTGTTGCTGGCCAGTGCATCTCCTTCTTGACCCCCTCTATCTACCCAACATCGCATCCTCCAGCCCGGCCGCCTCGGGCATCGAATAAGGAGTCGAAATTCGAGGATGGCGACGGGACTCATGACGAAAGACGAGACACAATTCGAACGCCGTCCCGTTAAGCTGACGGGCTCTGCACTTGCGATAATGGCCTTCCAGACGCTCGGTGTGATCTACTCAGACATTGGGACATCGCCATTGTAGGCCTATCTCAGTTTATCTATGCTTTTGCTCAGCCAACCTAACCATTGGCTTGGCCACAGGTACGTGCTCAACGGCATCTGGCCAAGCTCTGGGCCCGTTCCGTCCACCGAAGACGTTATTGGGGGGGTATCTGCTATCGTTTGGTCGATGACATTGTTGCCGCTCATCAAATATGTGAGTTTCCTCTTCTTATACTTTCTGCCATCATGCCAACGAACCAATGGTCCGATCCTTAGTCCTTCATCGCTCTTCATTTTGGCACCGGCGAAGGTAGGCTATGGTTTTATTAATCTCCATCGAGCAGTATGTCTAACGAGTCCCTTGTGTTTAGGCGAAGGAGGTACTTTCGCGCTGCTCCAAGGCCTTTATCCCCGTTCGCCTTTCGTCGAGTTTGACCGTACCCTCACGAGCGATTCTGCCGTCAGAGCGCGAAGTGACGTGGAAAATCGAAGGGGACGCGAGTTCTTGAAGCAGGGAAAATGGCCTCTCTACTTCTGGAGCTTGTTTGGCACTGCTTTGACGCTTGGTGACGGCGTGCTCACTCCCGGTGAGTAGGCGCCTATCGCCGTCTTTTCCTTCATCTTTTGTTTTGTACTTGGTATC
Organism: Cantharellus anzutake; assembly: GCF_015039405.1. NCBI lineage: Eukaryota > Fungi > Basidiomycota > Agaricomycetes > Cantharellales > Hydnaceae > Cantharellus > Cantharellus anzutake. The sequence goes on from NW_024067498.1 coordinate 9,654, forward strand.
TAGGCTCATCCACGTTTCCCAGCTGTTTCGGTCACCTCTGCTGTTGGCGGTCTCGCCGTCGCGAAGCCAAGCGTGATAAATCACATTATCTCAATTTCCATTGTGAGATAGTGGTGCCCTTATTTATAAAGTTCAGGTTCACAGTAACACCATTTCAAGGCCATACTCGTCGTTCTCTTTCTTGTTCAACGCTTCGGTACCAACAAGATTACCCTCGCTTTCGCTCCTGTCACGTTCATCTGGTTGGCCCTGATTGGAGTATCTGGGATTTACAACATAACTGCCCACCCAGGTATATTTAGGGCTTTGGATCCCTCCAGAGCCGTGATGTGTGAGTATTACTTACTCATCGGGATGCGAGGTCCGCCGAACGAGGAGTGTTGGTACTCATTCTTATCATCACTAGGGTTCGTGAGGACGAAAAAATACGACAACCTTGCTGGGGTGCTCTTGGCTATTACTGGGTGCGAGGCGTTGTTCGCTAAGTACGCCGTATTGTTGTCGTGTCCCGTAGGAAAATAAGCTTATTCCCTCTTTCTTCATCTGGCAGCCTCGGTCAATTTAACGCCCTCTCCATTCGCTTGTCATTTACTCTCTTTGTTTTCCCTTGCCTCATCCTTGCGTATCTCGGGCAGGGAGCAAGAGTTATTGCTGATGGAGAAGCCGTCATGTCCAACATCTTCTACACTACAATTCCCGGGAGACATAATGGACCTCTCTACTGGATCATTTGGTTATTCGCTCTCTTGGCCACTGTATGTCACTTGTGTTCAGGGGCTTCGAATTGATATCTTATCTGTGGTGTGGGTAGATAATAGCCAGCCAAGCGATGATCACAGCCGTGTCCAGCTTGGTGAGTTACTTAACTCCTCTCCTTCTCGACCCTCACTAAGCGAACTTGGAAAAGACTCAACAACTGATTAATTGCAAGAGTTTCCCACCGTACGCACATTCACGATCTGAGCATGTGGATATTGCTGATTGATTTTTCCACCGTAGCCTCCGCCTGGTTTACACTAGTTCCTTGGTGCAAGGACAAGTTTATGTTCCTGCAGCAAATTACACTCTGGTGAGTTAGACGTGACCTATATTGGCGTTGATCTGGCTCATGGTCACTGTTTCTGTATCAGGGACTCGCCACTGTCATTGTTGTCGCTGCGTTTAAAAACCTTACGAACATGACAAATGCTTACGGGTCTGCCCCTGATTCTCTCCCCAGACCTGTCTGTGAAAACTGAAATATCCACTCTAGTTTTGCGGTGTCGACTGTGATGATCGTCACAAGCACGTTCATTTCCTTCCACATTTATATCAAGAAGGGACTACCCATTTTTGTCGCCATCGGGTTTTTCTTAGTCTTTGGATTCTTTGACGGGTTGTTCTTTGGCGCCTCGTTAAGGAAAGTCCCGTTGGGTGCATGGGTGCCCCTATCGATTGGATGCGCATTGTGAGTCTTCTTGGATTTGTGATAATTATTGCGGGCGCGAACTTGTGACATGCAGATGCGCTCTGATGCTATTCTGGACTTGGGCAAAAGTGAGTGCACCACCCTTGTTTCAGCCCACTTAACCGACATGGCTGGTTTAGGGCCTCGAAGACGTTTTCGATGGGGAGAACCGTAGGAACCCTCGTCACTTCATCATCAATCGCGATTCAGCGCACTTCGATGAGAAAGGACTGGTGACCTCCACAGAGTTTGAAAGGCCCGGTGCGTTCAGTCCTGAGAGTCATGATCCACGCGGAATTACGCACAATGGTGAGGCTGATTCCCCGGTGAGACAAAGGAACCGTGTGGTGCTGCCTGAGGAGGATACTATCGATGCCGAAGCGGAAGCAGTCGACGAGAAGTCCCAGGAGCTGGTATTCTACGACGATGTTAAGAATAAAGTCACCACATTGTCTAGGATTCCTACATGCGCTATTTTCTACAAGTTGGCCCCTGGTCCTGGCGTCCCTCATTCTTTCTACGGTGAGGTGGTTGTGATGGTCGTCGGGTTTGGGTGCTGACCTCTAATTATAGGCTACATCAGGCAAATGCCTGCTCTACCTCGCGTTGTCGTGAGCACTATCTGAGGCCTTGGACCTTTGATGGACGCATCTGATATCTGTGTCATTAAGATTTTCCTGTCGTTCCATGTCGTCCCAGTCCCCTATGTTGCAGCCGATGATGCCTACGCCGTGACCAAAGTGCGTTCTATTCAAGGTCTGTGACGTCGCATCACAGGCGATTTCCCTTGCTAAACACAGTACTGCCCTAATAGGCTTCTACGGCGTTACGTATTGCCTCGGCTTCCGCGATGACTTCAATCCATCCACGGATCATATCTTCCGTGCAGTACATGGGATCGAGTCCCGCGTCAATCCCTCGCAGGCTCGTCAAATTCTCGACGAGATTAAGGAGGCAGCCGATCAAACTGTTCACATGTACGTTTATCTTCCCTGATCAACTTAAGCACAAGCTTAAGTATACCGCATAGAATCCCACATTATTATGTTATTAGCAAGCAACTTCGCTTTTCGCCCGAATGGGCAGCCAATGCAATTTCATGGATCAGGCGACTTCTCATCGAATCAATTTACCGTCGCCTAGGTGAGTGAAGTGGTGACTTGTTGCTGACATCTCTGAGCAGACTCCATTTGACAGCCACGATGTTCCCTGAAACTGCCAATTGGGGCCTCCAACAAGAAGAGTAAGTTTGATGTCTGTCCGGTGTCTTGATGAAGTCTCACCTCGCTGTTAGTACCCTTTATGTGGGCGTAAACGCTCTTATTTAGGTAACACTGATGTGTGGAATGAAGGGCAAGCCCCCCTGACGATGGCGCTGTTGTTATCATAGCCGTGCTACTACTTTAGGATATAGTCGTGTTTCGGTCATTGTATGCGTCTCACATTACTGTGATAGGTTCTTAGCTTTTAGGTATTGTCCTTCTGAAAGTGATACTAGCGACTGTCCCCCGTTTGGTGTGAACTACGGCGCCCGGCTCTGTTTCGAGATTCACGAGTTCGGACTACGCAATCTCAACGGCTTCGGGTCTCTTACATTCGTGAAAAGGATTTGAGCAGGGCTGACACGCATAAATACTGAATACATTTGCGAATATGATTTGGTTACATACACACACGTTCGTTCCAAACGAACTGAAGCCATGCATTGTTCCAGAGCGCTTCGGCTCGAGAAACTCCTTTCTCGACGTCCTTTGTCGGATCCTCTTCTATGTGCTTCTTTCTTCTCAACCGCGCCGTCAACGTGTGCAAGAAGCGACGAATGCCCCGTTTATAATTCTTCCTCGCTTCGGTGCTAGCCCAAACCCGTCCTCTAGAAGATCTTGGAAGAGAATTCCCATTTCTCCGCAGCTTCGGGGGGAGTCCTTGCTGGAAATCCGAAGGCAAAGTTGCATTCGGCTGACAGGAAGCGGGAAGGGTGGTAATAAGAGTTTCGCAATTGGTATGTGGGCTGGATGGTGGAGACGGGACAAGCTGGGCAACGCTCGAATAATTGGGTGTGCCTGGGAGGGCAGGACTCGGGGTCATAGCAGATTCGTGATCATGGAAGGAGTGGGAACAAGAATCCATGTTCGATACTGAGATCTGATTTGATGGTACCTCAGGGAACACAATGGGATGGTGCGTTGTGTAACATCTGACAGAAAGAGGGGACTTCAAGGCCCATATTTAGCGACCATATATGCCCATTGTTTGTGCATGACTCACTGGTGAAGACTCTTCCATAATCGTGGGGTCAAATATCCAGGCGCAGTCAGATGCAACGTAGAGTCCGCCGTCATATCCCCCTGTACACTCATGGATTTGGAGGTTGAAGACGATTACGCATCGACGTTCGGTCCAAGAGTGAATCCTTGGCCCAAACCGCCCCATCTTTATATCCATCTCGACAAAGAAATCCAAATTTTCCTCATACTCCTGATATATGGAACTTAAAAGCTCTTCTGGAGGTCTCAATCCGTACGGATTGATCTCCAATGTGAGTGAAGTCGTCCATGGAAGCGCGGGAGAGGCTTCGAAGAAGGATTGATACAAAGTGGAGGAGATGGAATTCCCCATGGGTTTGTCGTCTTGCAACCAAATATGCATTCGCAAGTGGGCGTCGCACTCAGAAAACAGTATACATATATGCACAGGTGCCTGTCTCACTTTGAATCGCTCAGTATTCTATGAGACCCTGAAAAGCCAATTTTGTATGTATCAAATGAGAAATTCTGCGCAGAGTAGCATGCCGCTGATTGGTTTATCACGCCCCAGAACGCAGTCAGGATGTTGGAAGAGCATAAACATTGCAGTTGAATGTTGACCTCCGATTTGAAATAAGAATCGAAATTACATGATCGAAAATAAGAGGCATCACGTGGGTCTGACACGCAGGACTCTATTTGCCCATATTTGGTTCGCCACTCAACAGCCACCAACATCGCGTTTGTCCGCGCAGACCTGATACAAGGTCACGATTAGGCAGGCTGTTCTTCTCGCCCGCTTATTCTTTTTATACCCCTCTTGCGCTCGGCCCGCGCAATTACAAGCCTACCAACCCAGTTCTGCCACTATCAATACGAACATGTCCAACAGAGAGGAAAGCGCGAAGTTGGTGCGATGGGCATTCGACGCGGGCTCAGATGGGAGCGTTATGTCGTCCGTCCCCTCGTCTCCGGAGAGTAGCTCGTCATCAACACTTGCCTTTGTGAGTGCGCAACTGATCGCACATGGGTTTGCACGACCACCAGGGCTCCTGGGGCCACTCGTGGGCTTGAGTTCAAAAGACCAGGAACTCGTCACTAAGTGCTTCGTTTCGTTACTGGATCAGAGAATTGTCAGTGCTCGCATCTATCACACTGTTACTTGGTCTCCCGACTGAATGACCCGGACGCTGTGCAGAGCGACATGGAGCGAAACGAGGATCTGACAACGAGACTTAATACCCTAACTTATGATCACGAACGTTTAAAAAGTCTCTATAATGCCGCAAAAGCCGAAACCATACAGGCTCAGCGTGAAACAGAATCCATCAAATCGAAGCATGCGTGAGCAGGTTCCAGGCCTTCCGGCTTCGTCGAACTGAAGATTTTATTTAGGATCACCTTGCGAGAACTCACGGATGCCCAGGCTGCACAAAAGCAAACTTGTGTAAGCCTTCAACGGGCCCAATCAGCTCTACAGACAAGTCGTCAGAATGCACAAAACGGGATAAAACGTAAAGAGCGGGAGCTTGAGCGGATTATTGAGAGGTGGAACAAGGTTTCAACGGATCAGCAGGCAAAAATAGGTGGTATGGGCGCGAACATTAAGTGTTCGAACTTGGTTGCAGATGGTGTCACAGTTGTACCCCAGGTGAGCATGTGTAATCTCAGCCTGTTTGCTTCGCAGATTTGTGATAGAATCATGTAGGCAAATCCTATTCTCGAGAAGTCTCTAGAGCAACTCAGAATTGAACGGGAGCGAATGGCTGAGCAAAATGGGGACTTTCGCGAACTCATCTTTTCCCTCGTTGTTGGCCTTGACAAACTCGCAAAGCGAAATAACCCGAACCTCACCATTGAGCTCAACCCCGTCCGGGATACTACAATCTTCTCGCCTAGTCCAACACCCTGGGTCTCGGATGTTCTGAGCGCTCGAACGGTGTTGCACGATCTTCTCCTTTCCATTGGAGAAGTCATAGATTCCAGACCACTTTGCCAAACGAAGGGGGCCTCAATGGATGGGCGTCTGAGGGCGGGGGAACTGGACGTAGTTGCACAAGAGAAGCTCCTCCAAGAGGTTCAGAATCTCCGATCCGAACTGGGTACGTTTCATCATTCGCGGTATTTTATGTGCAAAGTTGACAGTCCCCTAGAGGAAACACGCAAGGAGTTGACTGAAGAAAGAAACAAAGTACTCAACACATTCATGAACGATCAGCGGCTTCTGAATGGCAAACCCCGTATTTCTGCGGGTGGGGATGAAATGTTGTGAGTTTTATTTCCGCATATCCGATAATGACCAGGGAAAATCTCATTCAGCTTCACAGCGAACAGATGAAGGATCAAAGGGATCGTGAGATTAAATTAGAGGAACGTGAGCACGCTCTAGAGGATGAGAAAGCGAGGCTCATGGCTGTCGCTGTGGAGCTCGGTAAACAACGAAATGCTCTGGCCGTGAGTCGCCTCTGTTTGATGTGGCCTGGTGTAGTTATGAATCAGCATGCAGGCCGAGAAACGAGATTCTGAGGAGCAACAGCGGCAGCTGAAGCTACGTCAAGTCCTCGATGACCTTCCTGCCACTCCAGGACCTCCAACCCCGTCACCAGCTCCTGGATTTAGCCCAACGCCGTCCGCGGCCCCCACAATATCAGTAACGAGCACATCTGAAAAAGACGACCCTCCCAAAGGACACCCTCCGACGAGGCGCCATGTCCACAGAGCGAAAAGTCCCAAGAAAGTCTCATCCGGTGCTAGAATGGCGGGTGTGATACGCCATCTGCGTCGTAGAAGATCTAAACAGCTGCTTGAAATTGAGACTCTTATTGAAGATGATATTGCTGAGGCGGCACAGGAAGAACTGGAGGAACTTGACATGGGGACCAGCCCAGAGAGTAGCTGTAACGTCGTGGCGCCTGAAGTAGCTAGGATGGCTCCAGGCGTCACTGCTGCCGTCAGCAATGGGTTCCCCGCACCGGCTGTGGGGACACCTGCCCCATTCATCTCCTACCTGAACGAGACTCCGACAAAACCCGCCACTATCCTTCGGAAGGAAAACCCATTTGATGTTATTCTTGCACGATCTGCCCAATCTGCTCAGGAATTTCAGCGAACTATTTCCCCGGAGAGGCCATCCAGTGTTACAACCGTTTCCAATGGGCGGAATCCGCCAGCTCTCCCTCCACTGTCTATTCAAACTACTTCTTCGATTGTATCGAAGTCAGCTGCCACCGTCGGAGAGAGTAGGACACTTCCCGAATCATCTATTTCCCCAGTTCTATCCGCACCGGCCCCAACCACACCAGTGTCACTTAGTACAGCGCAGCAACGAATACGACAAAACCCGTATGCACCGGTGGTTCCGTCACCACTTTCGCGTATACTACGAATGAGCGACTCCCCACTCGATCATTCTGGGTGCTCCGGGAATGATGACATTGGGCCACTCAAAAATTCTGGAACAAGATGGAATCTAGCCGACGTTCTCGAAGAAGAGGAAGATAACGGCACGGTAAACATCGTGCGAAATCCTCCTGCCTCGTTGGCAGAGGAATTAGGCTTACCGCCCCTGAATGCTGATCATCGCGGGTCCCCCTCTGCGTTCGAGGGTGGTACAAGGATACGTCGCACACCTTCGCCGAGAAAGCTATCTGCCAAAGAGAAAGGTAAAGCAAAGATGGCTGTTACAGGGTCCCCCCCTTCGACCTCGGCTGCTGTCCATAAAATCCGTGAAAAAGAGAATACGTCACCGTTGAAGGCGAAGAAAATCACCATCGGAAGACGGGTAGTCGGTGGTGGGGGCGCCGTTCGCACTGCAATGATTCCTAATCTCGCGCCAAGACGCACGATAGGAGCCGGGGGACTGAGACCCACAGGTGTCGCTGCGAGGACTGCGCCAGTGCCTGCATCGGGTTTCAAATCCCTGAGAGACGAGGTGAAGGCACGACAATCTACTATGTCCAGACAGGCCCCTATCTCGTGAATGACTCTTGCATATCCCCCTTTTAATTCCTTTTCCACATTGTACGTGTAAAACCGGTTGTACCTTATGTCCTTTTATGTGTGGTTCCAAATGACTTGATCTGAATGACGCCAGCGGCACCGGGACTCCGTACATATATAGCAAGCCTCGCCCGCGCAGGCAGGTGCAGGTGCAAATACCACCTTCCCTCAGTTCCCGGGTAGACATAGAACGACCTATTTCATGCTTCCTCTTGCTCTTCAAGCAGTTCTTACCGCCCTTGGCGCTGGCATCGCCAACCAGCTACCTCAACAGCTCCAACAGAACACCTCTGTTGCTTCAAATGCGACAATGGCCTCGACCCCCGTTATTCCCACATCATTGTCTGATATCCCATCTCTCCTTACTTTCATACTATCTCTCAATGGGTTAGGCGATTGGTTGAAACTCTTCATTCTGGGTGGTTTAGTTGAGAGCGCGCGTCGACTTATCATCGCCGCGTACAACTCATTCCTCGAGTCATTCCTCATCACGGTTCACTTTGAGGGCAATGATTTGCCCTACTCATGGCTCATGGCAAGTTTTTTTTTCCCTTTCTTTCTACGGCCTTGAGATTAACAGATCAGTATTCTCACTTTGCCTCGTGTTTTGACATCTACAGTTCTGGCTGTCGAAACAAGAATCATGGACAAAAGCACGGACGCTGCAGATCTCCAGCGAGACTTTTGGGCTTGGGAGCGCCGGCGGATATGTGTGTTTCCAATGAGAACGACTCTGCACTTTTAAAACATATTTATCTAGATCGTTCCTGGAGAAGACGCTCGCGGCAAGGAAGGCGGACGACCACTTTCGCTGCTTCCATCGTGGGGTACGATCTTGATCAGATTTCTAGCCCATGATTTCTCCTAACTATATGCCTCATTGCATTAGATGCGACCCATAGCATCTGGTTTAAGAAAAGACTGATGCGAGTTACGCGATCTAAGAAATACCTGGGTGAAGGTCAAGTTGAATATTCCTTGAGTATACAGTACGCTACACTTTGCGCGCGTATCAACAGTGCCGATTTCTGACTGGATGCACCTTTCCTTAGAATATATACCCGAAGCCACAAGACTATCCACGATCTGCTTTTGGAGGCTAAGCGAGAATATGAATCTGCAACGGAGTCTCGCGTCTCAGTTTACGTGTGCGATCAATATAATAATTGGTACTATGCTGGTACGCTCATACCGTAGTTGTCAAAAGCGTTACGTTTTCATTCAGCCTCAACCTGCCAGGTTCACGCCCCAAACGGTCCATGGATTCCGTGGTCATTCCGGAAGAAGTGAAGGAACTCCTCGTCGAGGATGCCAAGGATTTTATGGACAGCGAAGCTTGGTATGGTCAACGGGGGATTCCATGGCAGCGGGGATGGCTCCTTTACGGCGTTCCTGGATCCGGGAAAACTTCCATCATCCAAGCGTTGGCTGGGGAATTGGGAATCAACATTTATGTCGTGTCACTTGCCAAGCGTGGCCTAGATGACGGTAACTTGAGTGAGCTCATCAACAGCATTCCATCCCGCTCGATTATTCTTATGGAGGACATCGATGCGGCCTTCTCTACTTCTCTGAATCGCGAGGCTCCTGTCAAAACTACTGGCTTTGGCCCTGTACCATCGAATCCGTCATCAGTAACCCTTAGCGGTCTCCTGAATGCCATCGACGGTGTCCAAGCGCAGCAAGGTCGACTCCTTTTCGCCACTACGAATAAATACCTTTCCCTAGATCCAGCCCTCGTCCGTCCTGGCCGACTTGATGTCCACATAGAGTTCTCGTATGCTTCAAAATGGCAAGCGGCTGAGCTCTTCAAGCGTTTCTATCCAGTAGATGTTGACGCCCCAGAGCACCCAGTAGAAGTGGAGAATATTGAGGATACAGGAGATGCGGTGGAGAAGGCTTCGCAAGTCAGTGGGTTATCGAATGATACGAAGGTTGATGAGGGCGTTGTAAAGACCAGTTCATCAGCCGCAATTGCGCTTGCTCGGTCACGTCGTTCCAAGTCCCCCAAGCTCTCTACTTCGCAGCTCGATGCGCTCGCGCACGCTTTTGCCGCAGTCATTCCTGAGGAAGAGATTAGCATGGCAGCCCTCCAAGGGCATCTCATGTTATATAAAACGCGTCCTCATGAGGCTGTGAGGGCCACCCCGGACTTCGTTATTAAGGAGAAGGAGAGACAGGCACGAGCTGCGGTCGTTGCAGCAGAGAAGGAGGAAAGAGAGAAAGATGCAGCAGCAGCCGCTGGTACCGGCAAAGTAGACCAACCGGCCGTTCTTGGTGCGGCTGGTGACAATAATAATCACGACCTAGCCTTCAAACCTGCGATACTCACGTCTCCACGCTTGCAATTGGGTATGCTCAGACCCAATATCCACCCCTAGATACTGTAAATGACACCAATCATCCGGATCCATAACTGCTGATCTAATTTGGTGCTACGTGCCGACCGATACCCATCTCCATGCGGTTTACGCTGCGACGCCCGCTTGCGGGGGTTGACCATCAAGCTTTGCTCGCCATCATGAAATCACGCCTTTCCATTGTAATTTTAGTTTGTCATCAACAACATGGACACGGATGTGTATGTCAGACCGTACGCCCTTCGAGATTAATTCACAAATGGCACAGAGTGGTCCACCACTAATAGTGGAGCACCGTTCCTCTCTTTGGGTGTGATTGTAACATTTTCTCACTATAATATAGTAATCAAGCCGCCTTCGGCCTCGGTTTTTGTACAGGTCTCTCTGTGGCGCAATAATCAGCATTTATAGGTATCCTGCCCCGCCGCCGCTTTGCGCACCCCAGATAGTGAAAAATATCTGAAAAGCCTAGATCGAACATCGTACATGATAGTGTGCAGATACTGCAGGTGAATCAACGCGAATGGTAAGTCGATCTCTTCTCCTGACACCAAAGATTGGGCTAGAGCGGACATGATCTGTGATCTTCATGTTACACGATATATTAAATCTCGAAGTTGGCCACGGTTGTGTGGATAATCGGTGGTGTTAATGGACGGACAATTCGACCACGTCGCGTCAAGGTATCAATATTATTTACCATTGCCTTTCCTCTATTACCCCAATATCCCTGGTCGAAGTTGGTATTCTCCCTATTCCTATAACCTATAAGTACCGTATGAACAATCAGGAATAATAATATCACTTAACAGTCAATTGCTTTTCTCCTTTGCTCGATGCTCGAGTGCTATATATGCATGTTAATTGACGCCGAGGACAATTACTGTTAATGGGCAACCCTGACGGGAAAGAACGTCGGGACGCCGACCGGGTCCCCCTCAGTATATAGGATAGGCGCAGTTCTCGGTCGTCCAATCAAATTTGGCCTCATCAATTCGGTTTCAGCGGCACATCCTGGAGCAAATATCCCAAATCATATAGGGTCGAATAATGATACATATTGGGAAGAGATATAAACCAGAAACAGAACCGAATATCTCGAAATAGATACGAAACAGTAACTGCGGGAGCGTGAAGAGCGATATCATTCATCAGGAGTGAACATCCACTCATACGCGCTCACAGCGGGGATAGTAGGAATACTTGAAGCTACAGCAGGAGTGACAGTTGGCAATGGTGTTGTGCCACTAGTTGGCGCCTGCTCCAGTGTGATAGCAGGAAGGGATGAGGCGACGGGATTGAGAGGCTGAGGAAGCTGGGCGTAAGATCCTTGGTTGGTAGCATAGTTGTGAGCCATTGATGACGTTGGGACATTAGCGAAGCTAGTTGGCGTAGGGGAATAGGATGCGTCATTGCGCGTGTTGTTCGAATCGGAATCGAAGATGGGTTCCTCAAGGGCGTAAACCTCACCAGCGACATCAAGAGCAGTGAAATAGAGCGTAACATTCCGGACGATGGCGGAGGGGTTTATAACTGAAGTGGTATTGTCAGGCTTGGTAGCATTCATATTGTTGAATTGGACGGAGGGAGGCCCCTCGCAGTTGACACTTCGCTCAAGCGGCGGAGAATCAGCGGGAAACGTAGCGCTCGACCATAAAGGCCGAACGGTGCCTGTGGAAGGGGTGTAGGCAAATTCTTGGGATGAATGAAGGGTAGAGTTGGCAACACAAGGCTCTGCCGTCAGAGGCGACGGTTTGGTGGGCTGAGGGTCGAACTGGGCACAGTAATCCACGGTAGAAACATTGTTCCGCTGAAAGATGGGCATGCGGAGCGAGACCGTCTTGGCGTCAGGGTTGCCGGAAATAGGAGGCGCATCAGGGTTGACACGGAGATACATTGGGGTTGCACTCATGTTGGTCGCGCTGAACACGAAGGAAGCACGCGTCAAAGGATCAGCTCCTATAACGAGTGAGGCGAGCTTGTGACCGCCAAGGAAGGCCCTGATGTCGACAGTTCCCTCGACATCCTGCGAAACAAAGTCAGAGTGTGCTCATTGGTGTTCAGAGATGAATGCGACCTACTTTGCTTTCTATCCGCTTACGGATATGCTTGTGGATATGAACATGCTTGTGATGGTGATGGTGCTCACGGGCGATGTGGGTGCCGGATACATGACGCTTGAGCACGCTGCCAGGTAAGCCGGTACCTGAAATCACAATAATACCTCCTTCTCCAGATACAATGTACTTGGGCATGACGTGGGTTGCAATCAGCTAGAAAGAGACAAGGGTCACCAATGAAACAGTGTCTCCTTCAGGCCAAATACGTACAGCGCGGCGATCATGGTGATGGTGGTGGTGGTGTTGGTGTTGTTGTTCGCTCCTGGAATGTTTAGTAGGATTCCGATGAGAGTTGGGATGATGATTCTGATGAGTGGGTAAGGATTTGAATTTGGGAGCAGGTAAATTTAATGTACCTTATGACTATCGTTCTTGTGGGTGGCTTTGCTTTTGTGGCTAGATTTGTGATGCTGGCCGGAGACGTGCTTTCCCGGTGCTTGTCTTTGAGTGACGGGTCCGCAGCATACTTCGTGGGAGCAGAGAGGGCTTCCACCTGATGGAAATTAGAGTTGCACAAGAGTGTAAAGTCGCACGGTCCTACCTTCGTCGGACCAGACTCCTTGCGTTTTCCAACATGAAGCAAGCCCCACGATGGATTGAACCCATCATGAGTGACTACAACTTTTGAGGGGTGCTGATTGTCAGCATAATTGGAAGTCCCTATGCTGAGGTCAACACCCAGGAAAGCCGAATCCTGTGCTTGGTTGCGAGGGACGGCGACGGCCTGAACGGATAATAAGGACCCGCAGATGGAGGCAAGGGCGAAGGCCCCTTTAGGATTGAAGGCGGGCATGGCTGGAGGCTATAAATAAAAAAGGACGAAGTCGACCACCGGGATCAGTGCTTGAGAAAGTGAAGGGGTGAGGAGAGAAGTGAGGACTAGGCATAAGCGAGGACCAGTTTTAAAGCATATGGGAGATGTGGGTAAGACCCAGACGCCCAGATGTGATATGAGTCCCATTGGACTCGTCGCAGACATCTCAGTCCAAGACAGCGATAAACAGTCAGAAACATTCAAACAATGTATGCATCAGTTTCTCCGATTTGGTCACCTACGATTTCACATGATGACGGCTTCTCTAGCTGGGACTGCACTGCCACATGCTATTGATGATTTGGCCCACTCTCCGAGTCGCCGCGCCCAGTCCCATTAGGTTATAGGCTCTTTATGCCTGACGTCCGGACGTGGTTCTGTTAGGCGGGGGAGCTAGTCCATTAGAAGATAAGTCTCACTCACGTTCTGAAACTAGGTGCCCCCAGGCATTTTCCGCCGGTTTTCTTCATCGATCTCTGACGAAGCGGATGCTACAGAGTATATAATTAAAATGATACGGTGCGTATTTTACGGGGGCTTAATACTTCGGTATTTTATGCGTCAGGTCGAACCTACAGACAAAGATTCATTTGGCGTCAACCAATTTGTTGGGTGACCAGGACTCCTTTCGGTTAGTCACCTCGGTGCCATTGCGTTCAGTGCTGAAGCTGTAAAATACCACAACAAATTGATAGACACGTTAATAATGTCCACTATGGTGGATCCCTTTCCCGACGAATGCTCGATCCTGGATTAATGCGACTATCGCGCTTTTGTGTCGATTTCAGTCAGGTTCGCTGATCAGTGAGCTAGCATCTCAGTTGTCCGGTTGAAATCGACTCAACCTCCTGGGATAGGCGAGGATCCGATTCATGGAATGCATGGCAACCTCTGCTGGCGGGGACGCAAGAAAAGTCGCACTGCTAGCGGGTCAGGGCGTTGGGCTCATCCTGAAGAGCGTGACAGTCGATTTCAAGGTGGGGAAATGATGAAAACTCGCCATGCTAATTGGGTTATTAATGCTTCCCAGTAGCGACCAGTCGTGTATCCAGATACGGTCGGTCGTGGTGCTATTTGCAATGAATCATACACATCGCTGAGGTTTTCATAAGCTCATTTTATCGCAAAAACCGCACACAATCGAAGCGACCATTCTCTTTGACGACGGTATACTACTCTTTGGCGCAAAGTACCACCGTGGCCAAGGCGGAATCCGTCCTGGCTTGGTATGACTACAACAAACTCAGGAAATGCGAGGGACCGCAAGACCTGGTTGAGTACATTCGCCTGAAACTGCCACCCGATACTGGAGCTTTGCCATGATGATATCTTGAGAATCCATTGCACGCTATACATACAGTGCGGACTTCATAGACCCCTTTCGGGGAGTACAATGTAACTAACCTAGTCTTTCACAAACTGGGCTTGCATCCAAACGCGGTACATTTTGAGTTGTCTCTTTCGATTAACTAATAATCGACGATCCACTCCAAGCTGTTTGATTGAGAATAGCGGTTGTGATGGTAAAGAATTGTCACAATCTTGACAGGAAGATATAAGAATGTCAGCGCTACGATCGATGTTTGTGGCTTCATCTTGTAGCTGGTCAACTACAACCTCTCCTGATCCCGATGCCTGGCCAAATATTGCCGATTGGAGCGAACCTCGGCTGGCATCTGGAGAAGGGACATCTGGCAGAGGGGGATAAATATCTGATTGCCCTTCGACCCCCATAGATGGTTCGGAAGACTCAGTAACTTGTGTTAAGTGCTTAGGCGCGGGCAGGCCCGTAAAGAGCACTGCCAATTCATCTGACCAACCTCAAACCAAGTAAGTACACGAGAAATTGGTAGAACCTACCGAGTTCAAAAAAATATACTCGAGTCCCATCGCCCCGAATGTAGAAATTCTCTTCAAGTAGTCGCTCCTCCCTAAACCTCAACTGCGTAAGATCATGTCGCCCGTAATCTCGAAGCAGCACCTTCCCTCCAGGCTTCAATATCTGTGCAGATCGTCAGCGGACAGATCTGAGTAC
>NW_024067499.1:0-24438 GCF_015039405.1 Cantharellus anzutake
GAAAATGTTGTTTTTTTTTTTGGTTTCCTTACAGAAGAGTAGATGTAGATCATGTGTACGAACGTACTATTCTAAGAGATGTGTTGGATAGAAGAAAGTGATTCAACGACGGTTTAGAAGGGTACCTAGACAAAAGAAAGGATAAAGGAATGGCGTCGATACCGGGACCCGACGACGGCCACCATCCCATTAACCACAGCCAAAAGTATATCTACCCTATTTACCCGTCCACCCCCTCCAAAATTAAAAAGACAAATTCAATCTAAGACCAAACGTCTAACAAGAGCCTCGACTCTCCTTCATAGCCTTTAACTCTACCCACCCTTCCTCAATCCCTTCCCAACACAAACTCTCCCAAAATCCTCGCCAAAACCTCCTCAACCGACTTGCTCATACTTTTCGCATCCCCACAAATATACACATACCCTTTTCCTCCTTCACTCCCACTGCTAATCATCTTTCCAATCGTTCCCTTTGATCCCAAATCAAATCCTGCACGTAAATCTTGCTCCCATCCGGTTTCCTCTTCCCAGACCTCGAGAACGCACAATGCATCTCAAATTTACCCTTCAACTCCTCCATATACCCAGGCCACTCATCTCTGTACAAGTAATCTTCATGTTCTGATCGGCAACCGTAGAAAAGCTGGATACGTCCCCAGGTGGAAAGCGCGTCCGGACCATTTTTATCAAGAGCCTTTCGAGCTAGGGCTACTCGTTCTTGGACAAATCCACGGAAAGGTGCCACGCCCTGTGTTATGTAAGAGATAACGCATGTCACAGATTTTTGGGTAAGAAGAGTAAAAACACTTACAGTTCCAGGCCCAACCATGAGCACAGGCGTCTTAGGATTCGTAGGGAGTCTGAACGCCGACCTTCGTACGTGAACGGGCGCCTTGTACAATCGAGGCCCAAATGCGTACGCATTCCTCGGTCCACCAATCGCATACGTCGGATGTCCGTTTGCGTCAACCAGCCCTTGTCCTTCAACCCCAGCCTCCACCTCTCCATACGTAGCACCCTTCAAATTCAACAAATAATTGGACGCAACTCCAAACACCCTCTTCCCCTTCTCAACTCCAACTCCCCGCCCTTGATCATCAACACTACCCTCACTCTCATAAGTCAACACGACGCACGTAACGTGAATGCTAGTGGGGTACAACTTTGGACTACTCGAAATAGAGTAATACCTTGGCTGCAACCTTGGCAAAGCACTCACGATCACGTCGAATGGGATGTTCCACTTGGTCAGTTTCCCTTCCCTATTGACACCAACAGGTGCAACTTCGTCACCCGCGGCAAACTGCAACACCTCACCCAACTTCAAGCAACCTCCGGCAACCACCTCCCCGTAAAAAGCCTTGTCACTTCCCAACTTCCCGAGCACGGTCTTCGCCTCCTCGCTTGGCGCATACCGACTCAACACGTTCAGCACTTGTCTCCCAGCCACAGCACTAATATCAAGGTAATACCGTAATACGGTGTCGTACGTCGTAGGGACTGGGAAGGGGACTTTTGCGAGTGCGGGGTCAAGGCTTTCGATATCTATAACGGTTTGGGATCTCAATTTCGACTTTCCACCAGAGTCGGGATCAACGTCCAGTAAACCAAGCGTCGCTAGGAGCCGTGTGACTTCGACCTCGGAATTAGGGGGCCATATACCGACATGGTCTCCGTGTTGATACGTGAGACCTGATCCTTCAATATTGAACTCCATGTGAACACAATGGCGTGCGTGCGAGACAGCAAAAAGTTCCTTGGTGCATTGGATAGGGGCAGCATAAGGGTTTTTAGCGTCATGAATACCCTTCGTCTTGTTGAGAGCTCGAGCCGATAGTTCACCTAGTTTGACGGTTAGATTCGACAAAGGAGGGAGGCGGGAGAGACATACCGAGATAAACCTTCCCTTCATCAGCCGTTTTAATCTCCCTAACAACAAAATCAGGAGTGTCCCCACCAGCACCTTCCTCAACCCCCATAGCCTTCCCAAACTCCTCCCACATCCCATCCTTCCACGCCAAATAATCCTCTTCCATGCTCTTATCGTCATCGCCCTCCCCTCTCTCTCCAATCCTCACTCCTCCCATCTTCGTCATCGCCTCATCAACCTGCCTTCCAATAATATTATAATGCTCATACGTCCTATTTCCCAATCCAAACACAACATACTTGACACCATCTACTCGATGTCCATTCCCCGACGAAAACTCGAACGAATCATCCCGTAGGTTGGACACAAGTTGGACAGCATTATCCGTGGGTTCTCCTTCACCATACGTAGCCATCACGAAGACTACACAACAGTCCGAAGGCAAGGTGTCGAGTTTGTCAATGTCGTATTCTTCGGCGTCGCAGACGAGGGAGGAAAGTCCGAATTTGGACTTGGCTTCTTTGGCGAGACGGATGGCATACTCTTCGGCCGTGCCGGTTTGAGAACCGTAGAAGATGGCGATGCGTTTTTTCTACGGAAGGTAATTGGGAGGATGGAAGAGAAGAGGATATGCCGGTCAGGGTTGGTACGGGAGGTCATGGACAATGGGAGAGCGGAAAATGGAAGGGCAGGCAGAGCAAGATAACCGGACAGGTTATCATGATTTCGAAATAATGGCAACGTCAAGGAACAACACCAAGAGTACATGCAGTGACGATGTAGGATGACGAGTCGAGGAAGATTGGGGAAAGGAGAAGTAAAATTGAAAGCGAATAATCGTCAGTTCACATGATACGATGTCGCAGCGAAAATACCATAACACAGCAACACTGAGATAGAAACTCGGATCATGGCGCAACACAGCAAAGTGAAATAAAATGAAACAAGGTAAACCCCCAAATATCTTGGGAAACTCACCTGTTGCTTGAGCCTGGCCACGAAATCCCTTGGATCAATGGCTTCACCTGAATCACTAGCACCAATACCAACTGAAGAAGTTAAACCAGCATTGCCATTAGGGAGCTTAAACCCTCCATCGATAGATTTAGACGAGAAGAGTGAATCTTTGTAGAGGTAAAGGGTCCCAAGGACTAGACCTAGTGCGACGACGAGTATGTCCGAGGTGGATAATGAAGCCATGAGAGTTGGAATGAGGGAGAGGTATGTGGAGAGAGGATTCGTTGTGTTGGAGTTAGAGTTGGTAGAAGCGAGAGCGGCTTGCTGTTTGTCCGGAGACAAGTACGAAGAGAAGGAAGACTGATGACCCAGAGCCATAATCACCCCGCGTGTCCGGCGACCGTATGGTCAGTGAATGTGATGAAAAAAATTGGTGTTGACGTGTGAAAGATAGCACCGGAGCCAGAAGTGAGGGATCAAGTGAGCCAACAAGCGGTGAGAGAGGCGAAGAAGGGGATTAGTTAGTCTTATACGTTATTTTACTTGGGTTGGCGCTCCCCGTTGGATTGAGGAGAGCAAGGTAGATGGAGAGAAGGCAGTGGGAGAGGGACGTACTTGTATAAAAGGGTATTATGTTCGTTTAGCTCCGGACAGGAAATGGGCACGAGCAAAAGTCCCGTAAGGAAAGAAGATATGAAAAAAGTATGACACTCTACTGTTGCAGGTGAACCAGGCTCCGAATCGCTGAGACTCGTGCCAGCGGAGGGTTTAATTTCACACGGTCATGGGAATGATTACTAAGCTTTTTGACAGCTTGGGATCCATAGCACCAGCTGTCCCTTCAAGCTTTGTGTTCTTGCCTGTCGGCCTTATGCTTGCGTGCACTACTATGTAAGGGAATTTGGCCACCACCATCACCATCGCAACCCCTCTTCCGAGCGGTATATTGCACTGCAGGATCTCTTATTAATGAACCTAACGGTGTGAATTTACCGGAAGGGTCCTTCAATGTCTCTAACATCCCTCCTGTTCATCCCTTGTGCCAGTTAATGCTCCATATGTGAAAGGAACACAGACGTTACTACCCTCTTCACCTTGGGGCTGGGCTTGGAGCTTCGAGTCCTTAGACCTGACCACTCATTCTCACATGGCACTCAAGAGTCAATACTATTAATTAAAACAATCCTTCTCCATCCGATGATTTATTTAATTGAGGTTTGACCGGCCAGGCCACCATCCATCCGATCAGCGACCTGACTCGAACGATCGGACAATCGTGCGACAAGGCGCAAGATATCCTTGGACTTAGGCTTTCGGGATAGCTTGCCAAGGAACCACCTTTCCCAGCTGCGTCTTTATCTAGGCGAAGGCAGACAGGTAGACAGCAATCCTTAGTTCACTGGGAGCACAGCCTGAGCGCCGGATGTCATTCAAAAATCCTGAGAGTTGAGATGAGTGAGAAGTTTGTGGGGGAAGAAGTCTGATCATGAAGTTAAAGAGATGTGCTTGCCGTTTGGGTGAAGAGAATGAACATTGATGTTGACGTCGGTGCAAGCAACGAATCACATTGAACAGTTCATCAAGAAATTCACACGAACCATCGCCACCAACGCCTGGTCAAGTTCTCGTCCTGTTATGCTTCTGACGCACTGTTTGATCTTCCCAATGGCACAATATCTTGAGTGATGAGCCTGCCCAACAGATGGACCTTCCATCTTTCCATAAGCGAACCAATGAATTGCGTGCGCGCGGTTGACCAGATGGCTGAGCCGCGCGGTATTGGTTTGATTGTCACTGCCTCGTTGGCGCTCTAACCATCCACCGATGGCCAACGCTCTCAGGCGAAACATCCAACGCCTCCTTACAGCAGGAGGTGACATGGCCATCCCAATTCTCGTAACGATTAATGCTGCATCGGATGTATGCCCCCCTTAAAAAGTGCCACTAATTGTGCACTTTTCATCTTCGAGGAGGTCCAAGTAAGTAATGGTTTGTGATGAATGAAGGGGCTCGCCACTTATGCTACGCAGAAGTTCAAATCAGACACAAGAGAATGGACGGAATTTGGGAAATGTGTGGTTGTTGTTGTAGCAGATGTCCTGGCAGCCATCGAGTCCTATGACGCTTCAACTGAAGAGGCAAAACCTTGGCTAGAGAACGTCAAGAAGCTGGATGCGTGCCATCGGTCTTCGGTCGCTTGGCTGCCCCATTTACGTGACACTCGACAGCGCTCTAAAACCGAAATCGAACCAATCTTCGGAAAAATGAGGGGGGCGGTCCGATATCATCAACTTTGCATCACACTTGATACATCCCGGAAAGATTGATGGCCTTAAGAAAGTCCTCGACAAAGCTTTAGCAGTAACCCTTCCTCCATCGTTGTCACTCCATCATCCTGACGTTTGGAATCCCGCAGCTCAACATTAACGACAGGCGCCAAACTAACAGACATAGCAAATAGCCAAGACCGTTTGAATCGCTGGCTAGAGAGCGATTCAGTTCTGAGTAAACCGCAATACCCAACCGTCGCCCACCACGACCCAGCGGCAGCGTGTCAGGAAGGCACCAGAACGGATCTTATCGGGCGTATCATGACCTGGTGTCGCGACATGGAGGGCAGCGCGGATCGGGTGATGCTGCTGACCGCAGTGGCCGGTGCAGGAAAGACATCCATCGCGCATTCAATCGCAGAGAAGTGTGCGAGCAAAGGGTCACTGTTATTGACCTTCTTTTTCAAGGCAGGGGAGCAACCACGACCAGGTCACCTATTCAGCGGCATGGATCGATCCCTACCTGTTATCAGCCGGCAGGTGTTTGAGCGCGATATCAAGTCGATAGTTAGATATCGTGCTCTGGCCAAGTCATGGACCCTTATGTACCTATTTGGGTGGCCAGCCAGAACAAAAGAGTACAAAGTGGCGCACAACATGAAGTTAAGAGAAGTCCTTTCCGCTGCCTGAGCGGGTGGCTAC
Source organism: Cantharellus anzutake (assembly GCF_015039405.1). Taxonomy (NCBI): domain Eukaryota; kingdom Fungi; phylum Basidiomycota; class Agaricomycetes; order Cantharellales; family Hydnaceae; genus Cantharellus; species Cantharellus anzutake. The sequence continues at coordinate 5,802 of NW_024067499.1, forward strand.
GATATGTGTGCCCCGGCGCGCCACGTCGGCAATAAGGTGCCTGGTGGCCCGTCCTCGTCACTGCGCTACGTCGGGTTGCCACGTCAACACTACCAAGGCACGACCCCACGTACCGTGCCTTTGTCGTATCCATTCTGTTGGAAACCACCTCGGCCTAGAAGGGGCGTTTGGTGTAATGGCAACACACAAGCTTGGAGTTCTGCGGTTCGATTCCCATGCAGAACGTCCGAACTTTTAGGTCTCGTGACCACCCAAACTTCCAACACATTAATCTTCAAGACGGTCCAACTCTCTCGACTGCATCCTTCACAGTGCAATTCGAGGAACTTGTGGCTGAACCTTGTCGTCGGAAGCCATTACCTCCCGGTGATCCTTTGGTGGTCATCATCGATGCTTTAGACGAGTGTGAGCCCTTATTGATATACTTCGAGAAAGAAGTGCCGAAATTACCGTCGAACATCAAGTTCTTTCTCACCTCGAGACCAATTTATCTTGTTGATCGTCTTCTCTCATCCAATTCCCCTATTGGCATGCTTGGCATAAATATCTTGGATGATGCCAACAAACAAGACTGCTCTGTTTACATCCGCGCACAGCTGCGTCGTGCAAGAGATGCCCATCCGGGTTTGAAAGGTGAATTCACGAAAGAAGATACTATGCTGGTCCATGGCATATCGGAAAAAGCGGGTGGATTGTTCATTTGGCTTAGCACCGTCTTCCGCTATGTGAGGTTTGGCCAAGAAGCCGAGGGAGACGCTAGACAAGCTGCTTGATACAGGTGCCTCCCGATCAATGGCTTCTCCTGAAGGAGTGATGGATACACTGTATACGAGCATTCTGGACAAATGTGATTAGGAGGATGAAGATTTGTGCACGACTACCCCATCGTTATGGGGTGATCCTGATCACCCAACAACCACTGTTTGTTGTGGCATGGAGTACAATTTTGTCTCCTTTCTTAAAGTCTTCTATCTACGACACGTTAGTTGAACTCGCTCCCCTCCTCTCAGGAGTCTCCATTCCGACGCACCGATTCGTATCATTCACCAATCTTTCCGTGATTTCCTCATGGGCCAAACCGATCCTCACTCACTCACCCATCATCGTTACGTGGTCGATACGATGAGGGAGAACGCTAAGATGGCACTGCGCTGCACCGAGATCTTGAATGACGATCTTTGCTGTATCAAGGGTCTGGGGTTGATTGAAAGCTTGTCCGAAAAGGATGAAATGCCGCGCGTCTCTCGGGACATGCTGTCCGAACAACTCCGTTACACATGTCGGCATATTTTGTACCATCTCAATGAAGTTCAGGAACCACTAGATGCGCTCAGTGGATCGGCTCGCACGTTCCTGAATCAGCATACAGCACGCTGGGTGGAAGTTTGTGTGAGGACGGAAGGATACATCAGCATATCATCCCTCCCCGAGTGGGCCAAGGTATGAAATTTCAGTCAGGCTAATAAGGCGTTCTTATTCAGTCTCATTTACTTTCAGCTGAGCGCATCAAAGGAAGACATTCACATGCTGGTCCAAATGCTGAGAAGGAATCTGACATTCTTTTCAAGATTTCAGGAGGCATATGAGTTGGCAAATGATTCCGTTACACTTTGCCGTTGTCTTGTGTTGGAAGACTCAGAATCCTACACCCCGACTTTGGCTCGATCACTCCACAATCTCAATGCGTTGATCAGCAATCTGTGTCGTCATTATGATGCACTCCCGGTAATTGAAGAGAGTGTTGAACTCTGGCGTAAGCTAGTTGCCGTTCACCCGGCATCACACACGTCGAATTTGGCGCTATCGCTCCAAAATCTTCAGATATCACTTAACAATCTCGGACGCCATTCGGAAGCGCTTCCAGTGATCGAGAAAAGTGTGAAACTCTGGCGCGGGCTAGTTGCCGATCATCCGACACCGCACATGCCGAAATTGGCTCGATCACTCCACGATTTTCGGACATCTCTTGACAATCTAGGACGGCATCCCGATGCGCTCGTGGCGATCGAAGATAGTGTGAAATTTTGGCGCAAGCTAGCTGACACCTACCCGACATCATACACACCGGATTTGGCTCGATCGCTCCAGGACCTCAAGGTGTCGCTCAACAAACTCGGGCGGCATTCTGAGGCGCTCCCGGTGATCGAGGAAAGTGTTGACCTTTGGCGCGAGTTAGCTGCCGATCACCCGACAGCATACACACCCAATTTAGCTCGATCGCTCCAAAATCTTAAAGTGTCGCTTGACAATCTGGCACATCATTCCGAGGCGCGCCAAGCAATTGAAGAAAGTGTTAGGCTCTGGCGTGAGCTAGTTGCCATCCATCCGATATGTTACACCCCAGAGTTGGCTCGGTCACTCTACAGTCTCGGATGCTCGTTCGATAAGCTTGGTCGTTATGGTGAGGCCGTGCCTTTCATCCAATAATCCATTTCTTTCTGGCGTCTGCCACTCGTTACCCCTTCCACACCACATGTCTCTGCTTTTAGCCTTGGCATTGCAGGCGCTATCCGAGATCCTTTCGAAGCTGGGGCGCTATGCAGAGGCACTTGAGATGGGTCAAGAGTCGATATCATACTAAATCCTGACGCCTATGTAGATGACCTTCGAGACTCATGTTTTTGCGTTGCGGTCGCAATGGAGGGTCTTGGAAAACACGGGGGCTAGCGACTATACGCATTGAGGACTTAACACCAAGGGGGATATAAATCATGCGTGACGGGTGGCCGCACCGACTTTACATATATCATGAACTATGCTCCCATAATATCCTATTCACCATACAGTCGAACGCGAATCTATAGGCTGAGGTTTCGTTTGTCCCGTTGCTCTTCGCGATATTCTGGATTGTGAGAGAACCAACAACTGTCTGCGGCTTTGAGCAAAAACAGCCGGCGAGTCGTGACTCTGTCGTGCAAACAGGCCTCAGGAAATCGGCTCATTTGACCGGCTGGCGCTGAACCAGATTTCAGATGCGGACCATTGATTTTCAACCATGTTCCGACCTCTCGCATGATTAAAAGCAGTTGCTACGAGTCTGAGAGTCTGAGTAGGAATAGTCCAATCATTTTCGAGGACGTTGTCGGATGGCGAATTTCCATCTTCCATATTTACCGTGTAACTTGTGGCTGCCAAGCAGCTGTAAGCTCGGGATCGAGAGCCATATGACAAATCGACATCGATATGAATGATCGAATGACCCAACACAATGGTGTTCTTTCCTTCAACCACAGGGACTATATAGAGTCATTTGTACTCGGCTCCAAGTTGTCATGTCTTTGTGCTTCTGCAGCGTATGAATGCCCACACAAGTCACTCATTTTTTTCTTTGGGTAGAACCTTCGGTAGCTTTCGCGGGCGGGGATGCCAAGCTGAGGAAGGGCGAGGCCTTCCACTCATTTCTCTCACCCCCCGGCTTCTATCGAGATTAGCGACTTATTGTGGCCCGGCAGCCCCTCCTACATAGTGCATCGTCGAAGATGTTGAGCCGCTCATTTTAAGCCATGCAACACTCAGATTATGGAGTACGAGATCAATGACCGCACCATTGCCTGAATACTGAACATCTCGATTTGATATGTGAGGAAAGGGGAGAAACTCGGATTCTAGGACGACGAGACTTGTGTACGAACTAATGGCACTCATCATCATCAGCAATTCAGATGTGGGATTGTGGTGTTGTTGTGCACAATCCATATGCTGGGACTCTACACATCTGTGTTACACACAATCCAGGCCACCTGCCCCATATTCTCTCACTGTCACGGCCGTGCATTCCGGCCCGTTAGCCGTCCGTCCCGATGCCGCCCGAGCCCATTCCCGCTATGTGAGCGTGAGCGCGAGCCCCGACCTCAGCCCTATCCTCCCTGAGGACTCCCTGCTCGCTCCCCTGCTTGCCCTAGGCTCCCCTGCACCTGGCCGACTCCCCCACGGCCACACCAACCTTCCTGCCCCGAGTCCGCCTCCGGCACCGTGCCCAGCGCGACTCCTCTACCCCGCCCACTTGGCCCCTACAGGGCCGCTACCATTCCCGCACCCGACTCCGGCCCAACTCCGAGTCCAGCGCTGCTATGATACCATTGCCGCTATCGCGGCCCTACTTTATTTATCTGTTATTGTTTGTTTTGACCCTCGGTCATTGCCGGCCGCTGTGCGGCCAACCCCGCTCCTTGTTCCCTTTTGCTTCCGGACCCTTCGGCGTTCGGCCCGGGTCCGCTTCAATTCATTCTGCCTTCATATATATATCCTGTATACTACATTATAGTACTTTAGCTCTAATATCAATTTGACCACGACTCCCCAAGTCCTGACTCCAGCAAGGCAACCCCAGTAAGTCTGAAATGAGGGCCAAGAGACAGCTAGGGGCACAGCGCTCCTTTAGAGTCACTGAGGCCAAATGCCCTACCCTCGGGCCTTGTTCACGGCATCACAGCCATTGCAGCCTATAGCGGCCTGCAACGGCGACCTTCGGTGCCGACCCCAGATCAGTGTCTAACACTTTTCCTTTGTTCAGAAATAATCCACCATTGATTTGTACCCTTAAATTTTCCTTAAATCAGCCTTAAACTGGGACTTGTAATTCACTTATTGAATACTTGTAAATACTTATCACCTTAAATCGAGGATGTTGGGCATAGCAAACCCTTATCAAACGATTTTGCATGAAAGATATCACCTGTTAGAACCAGGCAGATTCGGACGACTCCGGAATGGAATCGGAGACTTAGCATGGAAGGACCTCGGCCTCAGCGACTCAGGCGGAGCACTGTGCCATTGCTGGTTGTCCTAGGGGTCCCTAATTTCGGATCTAGCAGAGGGAAAGTCTCTTGGGGGAATTCATGTCGATTTCGGACTGAGGTTACAAGTTACTATGTACATTGTATATAAGGAGGGGTCCGGAATCAAAAGGAGCGAGGGTAGGACGAAAGGAGACAAAGGGAGATGGAAAGAGGAACAACACTGTATTAGACGAAATGTCGGACTAGCGAGTTTATCGCTCAGTCCCGTTGTACGTGAACTGGAATAGATTAAAAAGTAATCACCTAGCAAGTTTATCGCTGGTGGACTAATGTTTAATACATGATTTAAAACATGATATAACCAACATACCTCAGTCCCTGAACTGAGGGAAGGTTGGGTTGTCCAAAAATTGGGGTTTTATAGTCAGGCGCTATGAATGCGCACTGACTTTGGCACGGATGCCACCAAGAAAGGCAATAGGTGTAAATCTAAACGCCACACGACTCAACATCACCAAACGTGAGTTGGTCATAGCGAACACCATAATACCAAGAATTCTAACACACCGAGGGTCAAGGGTTTGACTCAATGGTGTTTCTCAAAGGAGGAATGAAGGGCCAAGGCCCAAGGAGGAAGGAAGGAGGTTGGGAGTGGGGAATGGCTAGCTGACTGAATAGAAAGGAAGCAGCAGCCCAAATAGGAATGAGGGAGAATAGCGGAATTGAATAGGACAATGCAATAGTTGCAAGGTCCGAGGTAAGTCCGGAAAGTCCGAACTCGGAAGTTAAACTCCGGAATATTGGCAAACATAATTAAATGGAATGAGCTAACCAATACAATGGGTATAAGCGGAGGTGGGGTCAAAGTCCGAGGTCAGAGCTAAGACCGGAGGTTCCGGAGACGGAGACGCGAATGGGATTCCGGAGCGGAGGTCCGGAGTCAGGAGCTTAGGTTTTGCATACTTGTCTGGAAGGTGTCGAGGTTGGGGTCGGACCCGGAATGTTCCGGAGTCGGACCGAAGGTGGTGTCTGAGCCGGAGGTGGGGTAACCTCTTGGGAGTCGGCAAGGAGAAGGTGACGGAAGGGAAGTAGGACTCCGGAAGTCGGGTTCGGAGTTCCGGGAGCCCGGAGCGGAGGTCGGGATTGTATGGATATGACAACCACCCTGTACAGTACTGCAAAATATCAAGCTGCCAAAAAATGATATGAATTTTTTATGTCCCACATACATGCAGCCAATCTAGTGAATCCACATTTGTACACTGTCCACAAACTAAAATTTGATGTGCTTGGCGCTCACATTCACATAGGCAGAATCTGCCAACCCAGTTTACCATCCCCAACTAAAAGGCACTGGGTCGAAAGCCAGAGCAGTTTTGTCATGACCCGGCGTTCCCCGGAGTCAGACGACCTCCTCCCTGACCTTCTCCCACGCCTGAACACTCCCCACACACTCTGCTCACCACCGATTGCTGTCTAACCACTCCCCGCCACTTCTCCACGACCCTGTCAGGGCACACCCGCCTGACCCCACGCCGCGCCCCGCGCCGTACTGTTCTACTCCACGACCCCCGCTATCAGCCCTGTCCCCCTTCCTCACTTTTCCCCTTTTCTCTCTATTTCTATTCTACAGTCGATTTCCCTTTTCTCCATGTACCACTACATACCTAACCCCATTTCCCTGATCGCCGCACACACCGCGCATACTCCTGCCTACTGAACAGCCGCCTCTGGGATCTCCTGCAGAGACACCCAGGGAGGTGCGGCTGTGTGCGGAGATGATGTGGCCTCCTCCACGTGTGTTACGGATACGGAGTCTCCAACGACCATATCCATCACATGGTCAAAGACTTCCCTCTTTATCGCTCCTCCCCTCTTTCTCCTTTCCGTCCTCTATCCTGCTACCCTATCCTCCTTACCCGTTCTACCCCTTTCCCCCCCCTCGTGCAAAGCTTTCCCCATTGGGGTTTTGGTGCTGGCCGAGGTTGTTTGTGTTTCGCAGGATTTCCCGCGACCTTACCATTTGTAGATAGTCACGCGTCATGTACGGAAACCGCCGAAGGCGGTTCCCGCTAACTAACAACTGCTCTACAACTGTCTCGTGTACCGTCTTCTGTAACAACCCTCCCTGTGACTCAACTGAACCTGTGTGACTGTACAACTCTCAATATGTCTTATAAGTCTGGTTATATCGAGTCCTCTAACGGCCCTCGCCACGAGAACTCGAAGTCGAGAGTTGAAGACTCTCAACATGTGTATCGTCCTATTGAACCTGTACCCTATGGGTCTTCATCACTCCGCTCTCCCCCCAGTACTCAACATACGACGTCCCATCACGATCATGGTGATCGTGAACACTATGAGGCCCACTTACCCACGATGCCGGCACGTTTGCTACGCGAACGCCAAGTAGCCGTCCATCCACCATCTGTTTCTTCCTTTGCCAGTCATCATATGTCCCCGCCAACGGTACGTTCCCTTTGGGAACGCCAAGTCACCGAAGGCCCTAATAGTCAGCCCTCATTGCACGCCTACGATATCAACCCGCTACTGGTACGTTCGCACTGCGAACGCCAAGTACCCGATGGCAACTACGCGAAGCTCTCACCCATCTCACCAGTCACGACCTCGCACACGGTACGCTCCATTGAGGAGCGCCAAGTATCCGTGGCTGACCCATCTGTCCTGATATCTCCGACTATCTATCATCAATCCCTTAATAGCTCACTACATCACCCATCGCGATCGATGGGAATTCGATCGTCCACTCCCAGGTCAGACTGGGATCACTCATCGATTACACTTCCAGTTATGGTACAAACTAGACATGACTCTCGTCTTCCCACTATAAGAACGGATCGAGGAATGGGGAATTTCCCCCATCCCCGTAACATTGGTGCCCCAACCCCGGTGCGAGAAACTCGCACCATGCCACCCAAGACGGTGTCCCTGTTGGGAGACGAACCAGTCACCCCGGCCCAAATGATGCACGAATTGTATCCTCCTTCCCGCCCCACGAGGATTAGTCAGTCAGATCGTAGATCCAATTCAAGAGATACCTCGCCAGTAGGCGAAGATGTGCATTCCTCGCCTGGTGCATTCCTACGACAACAAGCTCTCAGGCAAGTCATCGAAGCTCTTGGAGAGTTTGAAGGTGGAATTTTTGAGGATTCGAATAACTACATGAAACGTATACGAAATTGGCATCGTCTCGCTCCCGCTGATCTCAAGAAAGAGTCTGTTGGAGCCGGTCTCGAAGGAGAGCCTTTGAGATATCGACTAGGGACCGTCTGGCGGGTCGAGCTAACCGACCTGCTCATGAAAATTACCGAGTTCACCCAGCTAGCCACCAAGGCCAACTTAGCCGCAGGTGATTTCGTAGTGGATCCCCGAGGCGACCTAGCCCTGATATTCACTATAAGAGGATGGTCGTTGCCAAAGGAGTTCAGTATTGCATGGAACTTCCTAGACCAGCATTTCAATTCCTTCGAAAAACATTTCGATGCCATCAAGAAAGCTGCTTGTCCTTCACAGGAATTTGACGAGTCGCGCATGAGTGGACTCAGGTTGGCGAATGTCTCGCCCGCCAAGTTTACGGATCCTGGGCAAGTCGAGGAGGCGTGGTCGACTGAAATGTGACCCACACGTCAACCTGAAGCCCTCCCGTCGGGATGGACTACTTTTGAAGATCTCATATCTCCCGCGGAAGAGACCACCTTCGTTCGTAAATGCACCCTACCGTCCAGGGCCTTCCCGGTGCCTAGACCAAGCATTAATGTCGCTGCAGGGATGTTACTCAGAGACGAACCCTCGATGCCATTCGTCACAGTTCGTTGAGAGACCAACGCTTTCGAGAACCCCAAAGAGAACGTGGGTTACACGGAATTTGTGAAAGGTCTGAGGGTCGGAAGGAAGACAGAGTTGGGACCTATCGAGGAGAGACTCGATCCCGACAACCGTGGACCCGAACCCCCTCGTGTCCCTCACCATCCGGCGAATGAAGGACCCATTGGATCCAGAGATCCAGGTCATGATCCGAGACAACCGCCTCCCGACCCCTGGCAGCCGCCACCACGAGATGCGGGTCCACCACCCCCATCAGGACCACCCCCTCTGCCCGGTGGGGCTCCCTACCCGGGGCACATTCCACCCGTCAGATACGCTGGGGCACTGCCCCCTCCCCGCCTCCCGGACCTGGAGCGTTGGCAGCGCCTCAGCAGAATCCTGGATACAGACCTCCTCCTCTCGACCGCATGCAACCTTACGTGGATCGCAAATATACTGCGTCAGACTTCCCGGAGTTCGATGGTTCGATCGACAGCTATATAACGTGGTGCAGCATATGTCGGAACCTGGCCAGGCACTTGCCTGCTTTCGCCCAACAAATGACCCGCGTACTTCCTGATCGTTTCAAAGGCACTATGGCAGACTGGTGGTCAACTGTACCGGTCGCCGACAAGTTGTATTTTACCACCAATTGGGAAGATCTACACGGATATGTGCTACATTTCTTCTTAACACCCGCCTTCCTCGACAAGATTCGAGATCGATTCCATGCTTGTAGGTACCGTAAGGGTGAAAGGTACTCTAAGGAGTCCCCACACGACTTTGCGACACGCAAACTACGACTCTTACGCATCCTATATCCACTCGCCGATGTTCCCGGACCCGAGGTCTTGAGGGGCGAGGCCCAAAGACTTCTAGAAGACATCCCGAAAGGATGGTGGGCCCATCTCAACATCGATCAGGTTGACACAGCCGAAGAACTCTTACGGTTGACTAAACTTAAGCATGACGAATTAGTAGCTAGTGACGAGTTCAGTATCGACGCTTTAGCAAACCGAGTCGCCCGCATCAATTTGGAGAGGAATAAACGCGGAGGAGACCGTGTCGAGACCAGAAGCGTCGCCGTCGCGTCCGGAAGCCAGACCTACCCTACGAGCGACTTCAAGTCGCGGAAGAAACCGCCCAGACCGTGTCGGCACTGTGGAAGTGCGAACCATTGGGACAACGACTGTCCCCCTAGGAAGGCTGATTGAGCCAGGAACGACCGTAAGGAACGTGACAACTCGTCCAAGTTGGAAAGTACCTACCGACATGCTTATGCTGCCTTAGTGGGAGGTCAGGAAGCAGAATTCGCAGTGGCCTACACAGAGTTTTGTACCCTGTCCGATTCCGAATCGTCGGACATACCTGACATAGATAATGCCGAAGATACTTCCTTTTCTTACATTGCGGCCTGTACGTGGAAGGAGATCCTGCCTGACGAGAGACTCATTGGGGCCACCCTGGTCCCGGGTGAGATATATGAAGCCCGTAAGATATTCGAGCGGCCCCCAGGCCAGCAGTCCTTAGGATCTGACGCTTGTCGAGTCCGTTGTCGTATCAATGCAATAGACGGGATCGAGATAGAAGCGTTGGCCGACTCCGGGGCAGCATGCACGCTAATTTCGGCTGACCTGTACGACCGTATTAAAGGAGAAGGCACCCGCATTAAGCAAGGATTGAAATTGAATTTGGTTCAGCTAACAGGGAAGGCTAAATGCCAAGGCTACACGACGATTGACTTATACCTGCCCTCACAACGAGGTCACGTCCTGCTAAGGAGTGTAGAAGCTTACGTACTCAAAGGGATGACCATCCCTCTGTTGATAGCCGAAGATGTGCAGACAGCGTTCCAGCTGCATACCATGCGTCCAGCTGAACGAGAATTCTGGCAAGTGGCAGACTCAGACCACCAGGTTCCCCTTAAGAGCCAGATTCATCACGCGCCCGTCTATCCAGTTATAGCCGGTCCTTCTCATTCTCGTGAACCTAAACGAGTGAACGTCTCGGGTACAGGTCGACTAAAAATCACGGAGGATGTGACCTTAGAACCGTACACAGTCCGCCTGGTTGGGGTCACTGGTAACTTCGACCACAACTCGGGAGTACACCTTGTCGAAGGACGGAGGACGGGATGGAAGCAGGGTGACTGTCTGCCACCTCCGACCACGCTCGTAAACACCGCCCATCCCTTTAGGCTACCCTTGACCAATCCAAACCCATACCCGATCAAAGTCCAGAGCGGGACAACGATAGCATCCATGTCCAATCCCAACGAGGATCTAGATGGCGCCGAACAACTAAGCGAGCCTCAGATCCGTGAGTTCCAGAGTAAAGGACTATTAATACAGGCTGTCGCAGCGGAAGCCAATGTCCTGGGACAACCTGAGGAAGCCCATGATATCGACGGAGCTTTAGTCGGACCAAAGACAGCGGAGACGATACCTGGAGATGAGGTCCTCCCTGAAACCTTAGTGGATGTGGTAGACGTAAACCCAGAGTTATCGCCCGAAGAAAAGAAGCAGCTCCGAGCCTTGGTGCAGAAGCACGAGAGGGCCTTCGCTACGGCTGGGAACCTGGGACGATATGATGCCCGCGTGCATATATCATTAAAAGAAGGCGCGAAACCCATCTCGCTTCCGCCCTACCATGCCTCCCCTCTGAAAAGAGAGATCATCGATAAACAGTTAGACGCCTGGTTAGAGATGGGAGTGATCGAGCCGTCCCAGAGTCCCTGGGGCGCCCCGGTTATAATCATCAGCCAAAGAGGGAAGAATAGGCTCTGCGTGGATTGGCGAAAACTGAATGAGGTCACTATCCCGGACGAGTTCCCCATTCCAAGACAAACGGATATTCTACAGGCCCTTTCCGGCTCCCAATACATGTCAACCTTCGACGCGCTATCAGGGTTTATGCAATTGGAGTTCGATCAAGAATCGAGAGACAAGACGGCCTTTCGTACCCATCGCGGATTGTTTCAATTTACGAGGATGCCCTTCGGGTGGCGAAACGGCCCACCCGTGTTCCAGAGAGTCATGCAGGAAGTCCTAGCTCCTTTCCTGTGGCAATTCGCCCTAGTGTACATCGACGACATCGTAGTATACTCCACGTCTTTCGCCCAACACTTGACACATATAGATCGAGTTCTTGATGCTATAAAGAGGGCTAACCTTACACTTTCGCTGCCCAAGTGTCATTTAGGATACCAGAGCTTGTTGCTACTGGGTCAAAAGGTATCCCGCCTGGGACTCTCCACTCACAGGGAAAAGGTGCAAGCCTTACTGGAGATCGAAGAACCCCAAAACAGGAAGGCGCTGCGCACCTTCCTTGGGATAGCGGTTTACTTCCCCTCGTTCATACCTCAATATTCACTCATTGCCAGACCCCTCTTCGACTTATTGAAAGATGGGGCTCCCTGGATCTGGCACGAGCCGTGCAAACAAGCCTTCTCATTGTTGAAATATGCCCTAGCCACGGCTCCGGTCAGGGGACACCCCATGAAAGGGTTGGGTTATAGGCTCTATACCGACGCGTCTGATGTAGCTTTGGCGGGTACGTTACAGCAGATACAGCCGATGACTATTAAGGACCTCAAGGGGACACGCGCCTACGAGAAGTTGAAACTCGCATATGATCAGCAGAAGCAGATCCCTGAGTTGGTAAAGAAGTTGAACGCTGGACGAGACGATCGCCCCCCATCTGCACAGTGGGCGTCCGCTTTCGAAGATTCTACTGTCCAGGTGGAAAGGGTTATCGCCTATTGGAGTCGAACGTGCAAGGGTCCTGAGACCCGATACTCGGCAACAGAGAGAGAAGCCCTAGCAGCTAAGGAATCGTTAGTCAGGTTCACGCCGTTCATTGAGGGCGAGGACCTACTCCTAATCACGGACCACGCAGCACTACAATGGGCGAGGACCTTCGAAAACTACAATCGTCGCCTAGTGGCATGGGGTCTAGTCTTCGCAGCATTCCCGAAGATGACCATAGTCCACCGTCCGGGACTTGCACACTCTAATGTAGACCCTTTATCTCGCTTGGCCCGGACCCCGGAAACGATATCCCCGAACGTGGAAAAGCTACTCAGTCTAGAAACCAGCCTGGCTCAGGAGGACCTTATCCAAAGTTGGAGCACGTATCTGCGCAAGGACCCAGCGAAAGGAGCCTTTGTGGTTACCAGGGCACGGTCTCGCGCCGTAGACAAGTTAGACCTATCGCGTAGCATGGACATTGTGGACGAAAATCAAGTGGAAATGGGCACGACAAGCTTATGGTTGGGTTTAGCCCCGAGAACAGCCGAGGAATTCCGTCTGGCCTACCACACGGACGAAGAATTCGGGGACATATACCGCAAAACTCTTGACAGTGTAACGGGTCTATCGCCTAGACTCGAGACAGAGAGAAGGGGAGGGTGGTAGTGTGCGCGGGTGTGGTTCGTTGGGCCGGGTTTTGGTCCGTGGGTGCTACTGAGTCTGCAAAAACCTCAAACAAACACTCACCTACGTCTCTCTTGGACGTCAAGGCTGAGTAGTATGATGAGAGGGGTCTTAGATGTTATCAACTAGCTCAATGGGGGCATTAGGGTCGTGGATGGCGTCTTTGCCACTTGGATGCAACTTCTGCTTGTCCCTTCACGGGTCTATTCAATACTAACTTGTTATGTACAAGCTGTTATCTAGTTTATATATGTTGGAAATGGAATGAATGGACTGGGGGAATGTAAACGGGCCGTTAGGCAACCGTAAATGATGAATATCCAATTGGGAACAAAGAAACAATAAAAGAAATATGAATGAATGGGGAAAATGTGACAACGGGTCCGAAATGGGAATTGTGAAAATTAACTCCGCAACAGTTCGCCACAGCGCCCGCCTATCCTCCCGTCAGCAACCTCCTCGTCTCCAGCTTTCCAACGAGCCCTTATTCGTCCCAATTGGTGCAGTGGTTCTTGAGATGTGGAGAGGGGGTGAAATTGGCGGCGTGGTTGGGCGTGGGAATTTTGCTTGGGGTTGTCGGGAATGATGGGGAAAATAAGGAAAAATAAGGAATGAGTGTATGGAGTGTTGGATAGTGATAGAATGAGCATCGGGAGTGTCAGCAGGTATGTAGTGGGTGTTTGTGGCCAAATTCCGCAGAATCCGACTTTTTGCGGTACACGGAGTTGTCCCCACAACAACGGCGGTGTAGCAGGAGGTGCCTACCAAGTGTCGGAGGAAGGGTTGCTACTTTGGGACGACCCGCAAACCAACCGACGCCTATGTGTCCCGAGAAGTCTGAGGACCACGATCCTCAAGGAAATTCATGACACCCCTCACGAGGCCGCCCACGCGGGTATAGAAAGAACGCTCAAGCGCCTGAAATCTAAGTGTTATTGGAAGGACCTGGGAAAGGATGCTCGACAGTATGTGGAAACTTGCGATGTCTGTCAGAAGATCAAGCATGACAGAGGTAAAACGCCGGGTCTGCTGAAACCCTTGCCTGTCCCAGAATTGCCTTACCACACGATAACCTTGGATTTCGTGACTGGATTACCCCCTCCTAAAGGAGCCACGCAGCCAGACACCATCTTAGTAGTGGTAGACAAGTTCACAAAATATGGGCATTTTATCCCATGCTCTTCCACCACAGATGCGACGGGCGCTGCAGACTTATTATGGCGCCATGTGATTAAACATGTGGGGTTGCCCGCAGTGATAGTCAGCGACCAGGATCCTCGTTTTCTTTCGACGTTCTGGTCTTCCTTAGCGCATCACTTCAACACTAAGCTGGCGATGTCTTCAGCTGCGCACCCGCAAACGGACGGACAGATGGAAATAATGAACCAGCAATTAGAAGTCATGTTACGAGCTTATGTCAATAAGGACAGGGACAACTGGCATGAATTCTTGGACGTTCTGATGCTAGCGTACAATAATAGTCCTCACACTACTACGGGAGAAGCTCCTGCTATGCTACTGATGGGTTTCCGGCCCCGTCTGCCCAGTTCATTCCTAGTTCCTGAGGAGTCCCTCAACGTCAAAGCGGAGGAAAGAGTGGACACGCTGAACGTATGCAGAAGATGGGCACGAGAAGCGATCCATCTGGCACAATTGCGTCAAGTTAGGGCGCACAATGCCAAACACAGGAGAGTAACATACGAAGTGGGAGATTTGGTACTGATCGATCCCCATAAACTCAACCTCCTGGAAGTAAAGGGTACAGGAAGGAAGCTAATGCAGAGACGCATTGGACCATTCGAGGTGACGGAGGTGATAAACGAGAACGCCTACCGATTAAAACTTCCCGACTCCTACCCTATGCATAACGTGGTGAATGTAGCGCACCTGAGGCCTTATCGTTCACCCGGTGACGTCTCAAGACCGCTACTGTCCAACCCCAGGGACGATATGAAAGCCTCGGAAGAGTTTGAGGTAGAAGAGGTGGTGGGGCACAGGAAGCGGAAAGGGAAACTCCTGTACAGAGTGAGGTGGAAAGGATATGGGGCGCAAGAAGACACCTGGGCAACCGAAAGAGACCTCCGAAACGCCCCCGAGATCCTCGGAAGGTATAGATCGAAGGCAGGCCTGAGCAGACGTGAATAAGCGCCCACTTCCCGATCGGGTATTCACACGAAGTCGATTAACGGCACGTGATTAGAATACACTTCGATCACCTTCCATCTCCATCGTTTTCCCTCTCGCGATCCCATCAACGAACCTAACTGACGATGTCTCTCGGACTGGCAAGTATGAGCTGCAGGCCCACCCCACGTAACTCTGTTGCGATCACGGACGATCACAGACGGGACTGCCCAGGTCTCGAAGCAGCCGAAGTATCATCCGAGCCCTTCAAGAGAGCCCCATCCGACCCTATGTGGTTAAACGGGCAGCTGGGACCTCTCAACCCTACTTTCTCGTACGTCGCTTTGCACCACGTAAGACCCGGTGCTCGATCTCTGGATCGATTGTGGCTCTTACTACCGGAGTATCACCACCTCAACGAGGCCGAAGTGCTGAGGAAAACGGGAACCAGAACGTTCCGCCCGAGCTTTGACCCCATTGCTGGAACGCTGGGAGTCTTCAAAGGCCGCCGCGCTCAAGGCTGAGGCCCTCACGAAATTACGATTGCCTAACGAATTGAGGGAAGTAATATACAAAGTCGAGTCCAAGTCGGGCGGCAAGCACGAGTTGGATGGTCACATCTTTGCCTTCCAGTTCGCTCCTTGGCAACACCCCTTCACCATAATATCTCGATACACCTACATACTCCGGATCATTTCCCTCCTTACCGCTTTCGTCAATTACACCCGAATCCATGAACACCTGATGGAAGTAGAAGTCCAAGAGGAACGCAAGATATCCTGGTTGGAACCCCCGAAAGGAATTTTTCTCGAAGAAAGTTCGACTGATGATCGATTGACGGCAAATTCACCCGAGTTCACTGTATACCTAGCTTGTCAGCTGCCATGTCGCGTAATCAAGAATGGATTGTTCGAAGAACTGGACCTGAGCGGACATGCTGAGGTTGCTCGTAATTACCGACTCCCGTTGGCTCAAGGGACTGAAGTTCCTTGGTTCCTCGACTGGCCCAAATGGGAAGATGCGCCCGAACCATTGCCTGGTGCTGAAGACAGGGAGGCCTACGAATTCCGACTCGTGTGGCCGGGCCCACCCCTGTCCAACAAGGACCCGTCTACCCTCAAGTTGGTGGAGAAACGTCGTCTGAGCCGGACATTCTACTACCCGGATACCGGACGCTTCATGACTCGCGCCGAGGCACAAGAGGTGGACATGGATGATGCTGAGCGACAACTGGCACAGCCAGATTCACCGAATCCTTTCGACGAGGGCTCAGACGAGCTGACGTCAGGAACGCTGGGGTTGAACCTAGGAGACGCTTCCATACCGCCTCCATCTCCCAACTGGCCGGGTGCGGGGAGTTCGGTCTTCCTACCCCCTCCGAATGTGTTGGTGCCGCAACCAAGCGCTCATCCCACCAACACCCCATCCGCCCTTTCCACTGACAACTCTTCCGCCTCATCCTCTCCCTCGGGTTCGTCGAACCATAACCGCTGGAGGAAATTGCCTCGAGAAGAGAGAAGGTCCCATCTGTATCCCGGCCGAAGAGAAGGATCAGCCTCGGGTCATTCGGGACAGGCTCGTTGGCAAATGGGGAATGAAGCCCGTCGAACTCGGATGGACTCTTATCGCCCGAACCTAGCCGATCCGACTACGACAGAGATGTGGATAGAAGGTGGTCTTCTCGACCTACGTCTCGAGAGTCGATTGCTTGAAGGGATAACCGCCCTAACCCGAGAGACTCGAATCCCGATCCTTCCCCTTCTAGTATGGTACCGTATAGCGCCGGAGGGCCACAGTCAATTCCGCGGATGCCAACTTTCGCGATGCCAGTCAATCCTACATGGGTGGTGGACAGCAACACCAACACCGCCATGCCCGCCTTCGTCATCAACCTGGCAGCTCCTCCAACGACTGTTCATCCTCCTCCTACGAGCCGGCCCTACCCCCCGCCCGTGCAGTACCCGGGATCGGATCCGCACCCATCCTCCTCCGGTGGGGCTCAGTACGATTCCCTCCATCCGGATTCCTGTCACGAGCGCTCGAGAAGCCGGTCGCCCTGGAGAGATGACCCGCGGAGATACGCCCCTCGGGGACCGCGTCATGGTCGTTAGGAGACTGGGGGCGATGTTACGGATACGAAGTCTCCAACGACCATATCCGTTCACATGGTCAAAGACTTCCCCTCTTTATCGCTCCTCCCCTCTTTCTCCTTTCCGTCCTCTATCCCGCTACCCTATCCTCCTTACCTGTTCTACCCCTTTCCCCCCCCCTCGTGCAAAGCTTTCCCCGTTGGGGTTTTGGTGCTGGCCGAGGTTGTTTGTGTTTTGCGGGATTTCCCGCGACCTTACCATTTGTAGATAGTCACGCATCATGTACGGAAACCGCCGAAGGCGGTTCCCGCTAACTAACAACTGCTCTACAACTGTCTCGTGTACCGTCTTCTGTAACAACCCTCCCTGTGACTCAACTGAACCTGTGTGACTGTACAACTCTCAATATGTCTTATAAGTCTGGTTATATCGAGTCCTCTAACGGCCCTCGCCGCGAGAACTCGAAGTCGAGAGTCGAAGACTCTCAACATGTGTATCGTCCTATTGAACCTGTACCCTATGGGTCTTCATCACTCCGCTCTCCCCCCAGTACTCAACATACGACGTCCCATCACGATCATGGTGATCGTGAACACTATGAGGCCCACTTACCCACGATGCCGGCACGTTCGCTACGCGAACGCCAAGTAGCCGTCCATCCACCGTCTGTTTCTTCCTTTGCCAGTCATCATATGTCCCCGCCAACGGTACGTTCCCTTTGGGAACGCCAAGTCACCGAAGGCCCTAATAGTCAGCCCTCATTGCACGCCTACGATATCAACCCGCTACCGGTACGTTCGCACTGCGAACGCCAAGTACCCGATGGCAACTACACGAAGCTCTCACCCATCTCACCAGTCGCGACCTCGCACACGGTACGCTCCATTGAGGAGCGCCAAGTATCCGTGGCTGACCCATCTGTCCTGATATCTCCGACTATCTATCATCAATCCCTTAATAGCTCACTACATCACCCATCGCGATCGATGGGAATTTGATCGTCCACTCCCAGGTCAGACTGGGATCACTCATCGATTACACTTCCAGTTATGGTACAAACTAGACATGACTCTCGTCTTCCCACTATAAGAACGGATCGAGGAATGGGGAATTTCCCCCATCCCCGTAACAACGTGACCCTGACCGCATGTATATAATAGCGCCTGGGGTGGGAACAGAAGAAGCAGCCTTCTTCTCAACTTCCCACTTCAGACTAAGTGGTTGGGGACGCTCACCCCGCAACGGGACTGTCGCTACACATAGCCAACACCTGTCCCATCGAGTCCCTCGCACCGGGACCTCGCCGCTTTCGGAGCTGTCCCTGACAGCAGAAGAAGGCTTTAACCTCATCTCCCCCGCCTCCCCCGCTATGGTGACCGAAGAGCAGTATGATGAACTGCTGTCCCGATTCCACGAGCTCCAGGCC